>NW_017717579.1:0-1828 GCF_001865875.1 Lupinus angustifolius
TAATTGTGATATAATATCTCATTCTATTAATAATAACAATGAATTCCTACTACTTAAGTTTTAAAAAGATATTATTTGAGAATGTTTTAAGATCAACTAATTAAATACGTTATATTTAGCATTTTAAATTTTAAAAAAGATGGATAATATTAATTGAGAATATTTTAATAAGATTGAATTCCTACTATTTAAGTTTTAAAAATAATTAATATTAATTAAGAAAACTTTAAGATCTATTTAAATAATTACTATTAAACTATTAATTTTTAAGTGAAATAGAATATCAAAAAAATTATTTATTAATTGTAATATCATAGCTCATTCTATTAATAAAATAATGGATTCCTACAATTTAAGTTTTAAAAATGATTAAATGCTACTAATTCCGAAAGTTTTAACATCTACCATTTAAATGCGTAATTCGTACTTATTCCATGTAACATTTTAAAATTTAAAAAATGATTAGATGATTAAGTTAAGGAGATGGTGACATGTGTCAATCATGAGATTTTTTTAATAATCAGTTATTTTTTAAGGGAGTTAGAATATCAACATATTTCTTCATTAATTGTAATATTATAACTCATTATATGACTAATTGAAAAGAGGAAGACAGTTTCGACAATATATTTTTAACCTCATTATTAAGTTTTCGCAAATTTATTATTTACAGTTATGCAAATTTATATCCATAAGGAGCATGACTTAAAATTAGCGAATCATAAATAATTTAATCAAAATATAAATCAAATCAATTAATTATCATAATCAATTATACATAATATGAAATTGAATATGTTAATATCAATTGCAAACATTTTAAGATCTTTTTTAATAAAGAGTATTAAAATCATTATTTTGAAATAAATTCATTGTTAGTTATTTTTTAAGGGAGTTAGAATATCAACATATTTCCTTATCAATTAGTATAATAAATGATTATTTTGAAATAATATCCACAAATTTACTTATTAATTATAATATCATAACTCATTCTATTAATAGTAACATTAGATTTCGCATACTTATCTTTTAAAAAAATGATTAAATGATAATAATTGAGAACGTTTTAAGATTTACTATCTAAATGTGCAATTACGACATAGCCTATTTAACGTTTTAAAATTTGATAAATGATTATTAATTGAGAATATTTTAATAAGATTGAATTCCTACTATTTCAGTTTTGAAAATAATAAATAGTATTAATTGAAAAGGTTTTAATATCTTTTTAAATAATTAGTATTAAAAATGATTATTTTAAAATAAATTCATTGTCTATTTTTTTAAGCGAAATAGAATATCATTTAATTATTTAATTTTAATATCATAATTTATTCTATTAATAGTAACAATAGATTCTTTCTATGAACAAATTTCCTTGTTAATATTAATATCATAACTCATTCTATTAATAGTAACAATAGATTCCTCTGATTTAAGTTTTAAAAAATGATTAAATGATATTAATTGAGAATATTTTAAGATATACTATCTAAATGTATAATTACGACATAACCTATTTAGCGTTTTAAAATTAAAAAATGATTAGATGATATTAATTGAGAATGTTTTAATAAGATTGAATTCCTACTATTCGAGTTTTAAAAATAATTAAATAATTAAATAATATTAATTGAAAACGTTTTAAGATCTATTTAAATAATTAGTATTACAAATGATTATTTTGAACTAAATTTACTGTCTATTATTTTTTAAGCGAGGTAGAATATCAATATATTTTTCCTTAATAACTGTAATATCATAACTCATTATATTAATAGTAACAATGGACTCCTCTTATTTAAGTATTAAAAAATGATTAAAT
>NW_017717580.1:0-8841 GCF_001865875.1 Lupinus angustifolius
TAAATTCATTGTCAGTTATTTTTTAAGGGAGTTAGAATATCAAGATATTTCCTTATTAATTGTAATATCATAACTCATTATATGACTAATCGAAAAGAGGAAGACAATTTCAACTATATATTTGTAGCCTCATTATTAAGTTTTCGCAAATTTATTATTTACAATTATGCAAATTTATATTCCTAATGAGCATTGCTTAAAATTAGCGAATCATAAATAATTTAATCAAAATATAAATCATATCAAGTAATTATCATAATCAATTATACATAATATGAAATTGAATATGCATAATATGAAAATTATACAATTTGAAACTTTCAAATAATATAGAAGAAAATCATAATAAAAAATGACAAAATGGCTTATCAGGATCCCTGATGATGAAAATGGATTCAACACTGAAACATGTTTTGGATCGGATCTAGAACTTTAGTAAGTGTGGATAAACCCGAATGATAGTTGTAAGAATCAAAATATGTTCAAAATTATATCAGTTTTTTAAAATATGTTCAAAATTATATAAGTTTTGTTTTCTTTTAAGGCTATTATCTCTTTGGTTGGTAAAATATGAAATAAAATTATATGTATCAATGAACATCTCGGTAGATAATTCATGAATGATGAAGTAATAAAAAAGTGAAATGAGTATAAATTCATACCTCGTTTGATGATGGAAGAGATTAGATGTGTCTAATCAAAATAAAAAAAATGTAGGAGAAGTAGTTTGTGAGTTTCAAAAGAAGAGAAGATTAAGAAGTAAATTGAAATGAAATAAGAGTAGAGAAATAAAAGATTAATTTGATGAAAATCATACCTCATTTGATGATGGAAAAGATTAGACCTGTCTAATAAAAATGAAAAAAATGTAGGATAAGTAATTTGTGAGTTTCAAAAGAAGAGAAGATTAAGAAGTAAATTGAAATAAGAATAGAGAAGAAAACTAAGAAGTAAATTGAAATGAAATAAGAGTAGAGAGATGAAAGATTAATTTGATAAAAATAAATTATTCTTTGGACAATCTATTCTCACATATATTTATATTAAGATAGTAGAAGAAGGATATAGTGTGTGAGAGTTCATTATAAGAATATGTGGGCATTTTGGAGGGGGAAAAGTTAAGGAAATGGTGACATGTGTCAACGATGATATGACAAAGAGCTTAAGTGAAGGAGATGGTGACATGTGTCAATAAGAAGCTTTTTTTGTTATATAGATAAGAGATAATAGAAGAGCTTATATTAATATTAATTTTATTAAATGAATAATTTTGAATAATTGAAATGAGATTAATAACAAAGAGAAAATAATGGTTGTGAATTGTCTTCCTACTTCGAGAAAATGTAGAGATAGTAATAATAATTGTGACTACTTGTTAACCTAGAGTACAATGTAACATATGCCATTACATTTCTATTAAATTTCAAAATTAATTTTATTTTAAATATGAGGGAATCATTAGAAAAAAATGTCGCATTGGTCATGAACTGCTTTTATACTTCGAGAGATGATAGAGTAGTTATTATGAAAACTGAATAAATTCTTGATGATCTTTATTGAATTTGGGACCCAAAATAGGCTATTCATACAAGAAGTTTTGATAGCTTCAAGTCAAAGCTATTGAGGCGGTTATAACTAATTGTTATCTAACGGAAATGCGGAAAAGGCAGAAAAAGAAAGAAAACAAAATTGTAGAAAAGGCATAGCAAAATTACAAGTCTTTGTTTCACTAAACAAAGCCTATGAAATACACAATTACCATAATGCTCTATTTTACAATATTTGTGCAAGAAAGGGTCTGCTTGCTTGTTATATTCTTCAAGTTACTTGCCTTCTGTTGGATGTGAATATGTATAGTTAAATGGCCCAATCAAGCTGGAGATTGGATGTTGAGAACTCTCAGCTTGGAAAGAAGATAATGGAAAGGAGTTGGGTCAAGAGCTTTGGTTAAAATATCAACATATAGTTCAGAAAAGGGAATAGGTAAGTAAGTGGATGAGATGATTTTGAAGTCTTTTATGAACAATATGACAATCTATGTCAATATGTTTGGTCCTTTCATGGACAACAAAATTATTTTTGATGTGACGAGTAGAGGCACTATCATAATAGAGTAGTGTTGGAGAGATGTAGAGAACATTAACGGACTCAATCAAATAGGTGAGCCATTGAAGCTCACATGAGGTAGTAGCTAGAGATCTATACTTTACCTCAGAGGATAATCGAACAACAATTTGTTGTTTCTTAGATTTTCATGATACAAGAGAGTTATCTAAGAAGACATAATAATCAGAGATTATATTTCCTTGAATTCAAGCAAGCTCCCCCATTAGAATCAGAAAAGGCTTTGAATTGCATGGTATAAGTATAGAATAAAAGAGCCATTGCTCGAGAAAAGCTTTAATGTATCTCAACACCCTAATTAAGGGCTTATAATGAGTAACAATAGGAAAAGCCATGAATTTTGACTTAGTTGTTACACAAAATAACTAAGATCATGCCTAATGTTTATTAGATAGAGTAGTCTCCCAACCAACCTTCTATATAATGTATGATAAGGATGAGGATCACCATCTTTTTAGGGGAGTTTAGAAGTTTTCATCACTAGTGTCTGAAACAATGTCTAGGGCATACTTTCTTTGAGAAATATCAATTTCCTTTTGTGACTTTGCTATTTCAAGGTCATGGAAGTACTTCAGATGATGAAGGTCTTTTTTTTTAAAACGTCATTTAGGTGATCTTTCATAAACTCTATCTCAAGACCATATGTCCCTGCTAGAATCAAATCATCAGTATATATAAGAAGTACAATGAACTTGGTATGAGTACTTTTAGTAAAAAGGAAATGGTCATGATGAGATTGCTTTTATCCCAAGGCATGGTGACTGGATGAAAGTTTGTTCTACCATTATATGCTAGCTTGTTGCAATCCATAGAGAGATTTATGAAAGATAATAGGAAAATACCCTTGTGGCCATGTGTCACGGAGTGATTGGCAACCAATAGAAGCAGGTGGGCATGATCCAAAGTGCATCGCAGGAAGCAATGACGACTTATGACAAGGTGATGATTCATCCACGAGAACTTGTTGGTTTGACTGAGGCGACATCTATGAATCTGAGGAATGAGACTATGGAGTTTGTCTCGCTAGTGATTAGGCATGTTCCCTGCTACGGTTGGCACACAGAACTCGATGACTAGACCAGACTCTAATATGATGCCTTGTTCGAGGATTCCTAGTACCCGACATATTTGATATATAAAATCTTGACATATGACTATGTCAGGAAACAAAAAGAACTCAAAAAAGGTTACTCGTCATGAAGCACTAATTACCCTTAATCATGCAAAAAACAATGGATCTGGTGGTAGCGACATAGCAAGAATCCTAAGGCAAAAAACTGATTTTTTTACTTCTTTTTCCATAGTGTTTCTCTTTCTCTACATTTGTGTGTGTCTTACATCCCTATTAATAGGTCAAACTCATTAGTGTTGTTACCGTAGCTTGCCACAATTACAAATGGCATGAAATAATACTTACTGAGTGAGTCATGACTAGGTCACTCTCTTTAAGACGTTTTGCGGCACTGCCAAAAAATGCGCATGCAAACTATCAATCATGCCGTCTCCATGATAAAACAGCCCAAATCTCTATCATCGAATTCTTAATGCACTATAAGAATCAATCTCGAATACACCCACCATAACATGGCTAACAGTACCAATTCTTGAAATTCCCATAATATGGCTACTAGTGCCAATTCTCAAAATCCCCACAATATGGCTACCCATGCTAATTCTTTTCCCACAATACTGACTACTAGTTTCACTCCTCGAAACGCCCACAATATCGCTACATGTGCCAATTCTTTTCCCTCAATACTAACTACCAGTATCAATTTTCGAAATTCCCACAATGTGGCTGACTGCGCCAATTCTTAGCATCATGGAAAGAAAGGGGGGAAGTTTGCCAGAAATGCGTCGGCAGAAAATATTTGGGAGAAATAAAAAGTTGAATGTAAGGGCATTCAACTTGGGGCGAGTTATAATGAGAGGAGAAGACCTCTATTTATAACATGAGATTTTTTCCAAGTTCTTCATCTCTCCAATGTGGGACTTCGGAGTTGTTTTTTCAAAACTCTTCTATATGGGACTTGTGAGTTTTTTAGATTTCATACTCAAAAGTTCCCACTAATGCTTTCAACAAACCAAGTTCCAACTATCCCCCACTTCAAATTAAAAAAACGATTTCCGAGAATTTATGTGGTCTCAATAAGATTGTGCATAAACAAAGGTGTCATGTGACTTGAACCTTTGCATAATAAGTAGGATCCAGATTTTACTAGAGTAACTCGTAGTCTTGAACTCTATCTCCAGCATCAAACCATACACAACATTTTCAAATTGTATTTTGTAAAGCCTGTGCGTTAAGGGCCATTCACATTTATCCCAATATAGTGAACGCTCTAGAAATTTATGCCCCAAAATTTCATATGAAGCGGCCCTCACTTCCACATTCACATAGGTGAGTCTATCAAGAGTACTCATATAGCCTAGGTACTCCACTCAAATTGGAGTATAGATCTCATTAAGAGTTTAACTCATCCTTACATATGTTGCAAGAATCATGTCTCTCATAATTTTATGGCATGTTCATTCTCATATCACTTCACAACTTGTTATTACACATTGAACCTATTTCTTGGGATCTCCAATCAGTTAGGTTGGGTTATCAACATGAGTGATCCTCATTCTAAGAGCAATAGTCTCATACTCTTAGTAGTATTATGGACTTTCTCTCTAGCTAGTGCTTTCGTCAAAGGACCTGTTAAGTTATTCTCATTGCATACATGATTTACTCTAACAGCTCATATAAAGAGTAACTCTTTAATGGTCTTGTGCTTATGACATATTTATCGTTTCTTACCGTTATAAAATCGGTTCTCAATTTTTGCAATAAACGCGTTACTATTGCAATGGATCAACACAATTGGTATAAGTTTTTCTCATAGGGGAATCTCTACAAGCAAGCTTCTCAACCAACTTGGTTCTTCACTAGTTGTTGCTAGTGCTATCATCTCAACTTCCATAGGAGATTGAGCCAAAATAGTCTGTTTGTTGTTAGACTGTGGATAGTTTATCTCATCATTTATGGCTTCTTGCTACAAATCATCATATAAAGAAGTCTAGACTTCTTGGAGATTCGATGGATTCTCCTCCAATAGATAGACCATATAATCAGGTCTATACTCTCTAGCAGTTGTTGCTCTCTTACTTATTCTAGGTTCTATTTCAAACCTTTCATTTTTTATCATTATCTCTAATCACACGTATGTGATTAGTTGATGTGCCCCCACTATTCCTCACCTTAAAAAGGAATTTCTTCTCATTAAAGTCAACATTGTTTTGTTTTAAGGTCATAAAACATGTACGCCTTGCTATTTACATCATACCCAATGAGTACACATTCATAGACTCTATGAGTTTAACTCTCTAGGGGCATACCATCAGAAATGAGTTCATGAGAAATTCTATGTATCTCAATGGACTAAGATTCTACTGATTTATTATCAGTCATATGATGCTTGAGGTAGTGGCTAACATCATTGTTTTTTGTGTCACCTTCCTCGGTATCTTATTTCTTTCATTCTCAAGTGCATACCAAATTAGTTTGGCATACTTGTATGAGCTATAGTAATCATAAAGATCATCTAACAACTCATTCAGAATGAAATTCTTACAAAAGTAATCATTTTCATTCCAGAGAGTTATACCAATAGCTAGTTTATCCCTTTCCTTTTTTTCAGATTTTTCCGACAGCACTAGGACATTAGTTTTCAGAATATGTGCAACGTTTCTCATAGTAAAGAAAACTTTCATCTTATGTTGCCAGCATTTGAAATTTGTCATATCAAAATGAAATGGTTTGTTCAAATCATAGCTATTTGATCTAGTAATATTATCTACGGATACCATAAATGGCATGAAAATTGTCCTATCAAAACTTTCATCTTATGTTGTTACTGTAGCTTGTAAAAATTATAAATGGCATGAAATAATACTTATTCGCTGAGTTGCGACCAGGTCGCTCTCTTTAAGACATTTCGTGGCACTACACAAAATGTGCAAGCACACTATGAACCATGTCATCCCTAGGATAAAAACAGCCTAGATCTCTCTTATCTAATTCTTATTGCATTGTAAGAACCGATCTCGAATAAACCCACCACAATATGGCTCTCAGTGCCAATTCTTGAAATTCCCACAATATGGCTACTAGTGCCAATTCTCGAAATACCCTAATATGACTACCTGTGCCAATTCTTTTTCCATAATATTGACTACCAGTGTTAGTTCTCGAAATGTCCATGATATAGCTACATGTGCCAATTCTTTTCCCTCAATACTGACTACTAGTGTTAGTTCTCGAAATTCCCACAATTTGGTTACATGTGCCAATTCTTAGTACCACGGAAAGAAAGGGGAGAAGTTTGTCGGAAATGCGTCGACGAAAAATATGAAGGAGAAAGAAAAAGTTGAATGAAAGCGCATTCAACTTGGGGCGAGTTATAATGTGGGGAGAAGACCTCTATTTATAACATGAGATTTTTTCCAAGTTCTTCATCTCTTCAACCTGGGACTTGGGAGTTTTTTTTTTTAAAAAACTCTTCTATATGGGACTTGTGATCTTTTTAGATTTCACACTCAAAAGTTTCCACTAATGACTTTCAACAAACCAAGTTCCAATATTTAGTACATATCAAATCACATTTGATTTTATTTTCACAAGTCATTGAATTTTTTATACATGTGCAAATTAAATAATAATCGTGTGTGATATATTTTCAATCAATCATTATTTTGATTTGGTTTTAAATCATAAGAAAATAAGTTATTGAGGGTTCCCAAAAAGGTTAAATTTATGTGTTGGTTTGGTCTTTATGAGACCCTACCTTCAAATGCTCTTCGTTTCAAAAGGCATTTGGATACGCGCCCATTTTGTAATAGATGTCATACAGGTGTTGAGGATCTCATGTATATCTTTAGGGATTATCGGAACTCCTCCTCTTTGTGGGCCCACCTTGGATTCATGTCGACTAACTTCTAGATGTCTCACCTTTCAAAGTTGGTTGATGGAGCATTACAATTTTAGTCACAGTCTTCTTTTTGGTTGGAATTTGGTGAGTGTGGAGATGGAGGAATAACTCTACTCTGGGAGACACTTATTAGGATGTTACTTTGGTGACTAGAAATACACATTGTGACTTTTGGGAGCGAGGCAACTTTAGGGGTACTACAACATTGGAGGCTAATCTACCCATGACCCGTTGGAGCTACTCGGAGTTTGTTCAGGTGAAACTAAACGTTGATGGTAGCTATATCATAAGCTTTTGTACAACGGGAGGGGGTTTCATTCCTAGAGATAATAAAGGTAATTGAATGTCAAGATTTTCAGCTAACTTTGTAGAGGGGTCATCTATTTTTGCAGAACTTTTGGCTATGGAACATGGGTTGTCTCTAGCTTGGAACATGAGTTTCAAGAATATGATTATGGAAAGTGACTGCCTATAAGTTGTTCAGATTATTTATGTAGATCTCCACATTCAGATTTCTCACATTTTAGTAGTGGTCAACAAGGTTAGATTTTGGTTGAGGTGAGATTGGGTTGTGATCACAAAGTTTATTGTTCGAGAGGCTAATATGGAATATGTTGGTAGACTTTATGGCGAAACTTTTTTCTCACTCTCCTGATGAGCTCAAGATCTAAAACTCAGTTCCAGCTTGTTGTCAATTTTATATTCAGTTAGATCTCTTGATGTGAACCCAAATGAGCCAAAATTGGATCATGATGAACTAAGAGGCATTGGTGGTCCCATGGCAAGGGCAAGCACCAAAAGAGCACAAAATACACTAGGACTACTCATGAAAGGCATCAAGGAGAATGCTTCACGTTCAATTCAAGGGAGTCCTCACTTCATTCATTATGTGACTTTGCATGTGGGCCAAAGTGGGAAAAATAATTCCCAACCCTTTTAGTAGAGCACGACCATTTTCTAAGTATGGCTAGGACATATTTATTGTGTCCTAAGAGGGTTGAATTAAGCTTTTAATTTGTCTTTGTATTATTTGAATTTCAGAATTAATGATTCTTTGAAGAACATTAATTGCAGTCAACGCCATTAAAGATGGCATGGGAATTTCATGTAACTCATTCAAATCAAGTCAAGGGTGATTAATTCTATGGAGTAATTCGTGCAAGGCTTAAATTTTAGTCAAGCATGATTAATTCAATGTATGATTTTCGTGCAATGCATTCAACCAAATCCAATGCATAGTTCAAAACCCATATTAACTCATGAAGACCAAGGCATTTAAGGATAGCCGAATTCTTCCCAAAGAATTAGGGAATCCTAGACTAAAATGCATTATTACTCTCACTTGGTTAAAGCATTTCATGGAACTCAAGACTCCCATTAACTAGTGTGGACCACAACTTTCAAAGGGGGCCGAGTTCTTCACAAAGGAGTAGGGAATCCTATGTTAAGTCTTTTGTTCCTTTCAAATCAATTATGGCACTTCATAGAATTCAAAGTTTCCATTAATTTGTATTTTGAATCACTTAGGATTTCCCATGAGGGATTTTTACCTTGGTTATTTCGAGTAACTCATGATTGGAATAGGATCCAATGTAACCAACCATGAAGTGTTTGTTTTCCTATAAATGTAATTTTTGTATGAATGAAAAAAGGTTTGATTTTGAGTAAAAATTAAGGATTCTTCCTTTGTGTGAGAGCATTGTCTTCTCCAAACTTCTTGGCTGGACCAAGATTAAAAGTTCTT
>NW_017717580.1:8848-50184 GCF_001865875.1 Lupinus angustifolius
GAACCACGTTCTTGTGGCGAACATCACCCGGGTTATCAACATCTTTGTTGTGGCGCCTATCACCCTCACTTCTTTACCATCTTCTTTTATCTTACATTATTTCTTTGCTGCTCAAATTTCATCTTCAAAAACAGCCCCTAAAACCGCGGGTTTAGTAACACCAAACAAGATAGATTGTTTCAAAAAGAATCTCCAAAAGAGGTTCTCATCACTATCAGAGGGTCAATGTCGTGTGAAGGTATTTTGGTATGAGTCTTTATGGCCTTTAAGAAGTTGGTGTTTATTGAAAAAGAATCTATCTTATCCTATTTTACTGAAAATGAATCTATATTATCCTATATTTTATTGAAAATGAATCTATATTATCCTATATTTTATTGAAAATGAATCTGATACGTGTGTTGATTTTTTTTTGGAACCAAAAGTGTCAAAGTCCAAAAAAAAAAAAACCAAAAGTGTCAAAAGTCCAAAACCGAAAACCACAAGTGTCAAATCCCATAAGCAAAACCGTGTCATATTTCTTGCTAAGTTGGGTGTTTTCTTTCACAAATTCGTGATTCTACCTTGGTTCATTCAAGAAACCGTGGAGGAGAGTGAGTGTTGAGTGAAACACAAGTGAGCTTGAGAGTTACCTTTTCCACAAAATTTGAGTGATACATTTTCCACAAAATATTCGAATGAAACACAAAGTGAGTTGAGAGAAAAATGTCTAGTGAAAGTGGGAGTCCACCATTGTCCCCAAGGATAGCAACACTTCATGCTATGATGACAACACAATTTGAAACTTTAAGAAGGGAGATGGAGCAAATGAGAGTGGAGTATGATAGGAGGTTTGGATATCGTGCAAACGATTATTCAAGTGATGAAGGGGAAGAAGGAGGAAGGAGGAGAGCAAGGACAGGAGCACGTAGGAATATGTCTTAAGTTGGTGGGATCAAGTACAAAAGGAGAGGAGTAGATGTGGTGCCAAACCAATTGGTACTTGGGAGAAATTGAAGATGGTGATGAGATGTAGATATGCTCCAAAAGCCTATCAACCAACCAGTCACAAATTGCCAAGTCAGCCTAAACCAATCCAAACAAAGTTTGAGCCAATAGATTTCTCAAGGGAGTTGAAAAGGGCCTTACAATATACATCCACAAAAAGAAAAGGACAACCCAAGATCATGAGTGAAACACTTGTGAGTAAGGGAGATTTGAGTGAAACACTTGTGAGTGAGGATATCACCTTGAGGGAGGAGAACACTTCGAGTGAAAACACCAAGAGTGCAAACACTATGAGTGAAATTCAAAGTGAGGTTAAGAGTGCCTTGGTTACAAAACAACTCTTGTACCTACCTTCTTGCGGAAAATTTCTTTTTTACTACTATCCATTCTAATGAAAATTGTTTGTCAACTGTTATTGATAAATTTTTGTGAGGTCTTGGTGAATTATTTCCCAAAGAAACAATTTTTGTTCTTCCACCTATCAACTCACGTGTGAAACTTAGTGAAAATGTGGATAATATGCACATGTTGGAGACAAACAACATTGAAGATACAACTTTGACGGTGAAAAATGGGTACTCTCAAATTACACATTTTTTATCATTAATCAACATATTTGTCGAAGGGATGATCCAAGATGAATATGTTGAGAGTTGGAGTGAAAGAATAAAGATGATTGCTTTTGATCCGGGAGGATATGGCCACTTGAATTTGAGGTCAAATTCCCATCAAGAAGGAGGGGAGGGTATGATGTGAACCCAAATGAGCCAAAATTGGATCATGATGAACTAAGAGGCATTGATGGTCCCATGGCAAGGGCAAGGACCAAAAGAGCACAAAATACACTAGGACTACTCATGAAAGGCATCAAGGAGAATGTTTCACGTTCAATTCAAGGGAGTCTTCACTTCATTCATTATGTGACTTTGCATATAGGCCAAAGTGGGGAAAATAATTCCCAACCCTTTTAGTAGGGCACGACCATTTTCTAAGCATGACTAGGACATATTTATTGTGTCCTAAGAGGGTTCAATCAAGCTTTTAATTTGTCTTTGTATTATTTGAATTTCAGAATAAATGATTCTTTGAAGAGCATTAATTGCAGTCAACACCATTAAAGATGGCATGAGAATTTTGTGCAACTCATTCAAATCAAGTCAATGGTGGTTAATTCTATGGAGTAATTCGTGCAAGGCTTAAATTTTAGTCAAGCATGATTAATTCAAGGTATGATTTTCGTGCAATGCATTCAACCAAATCAAATGCACAATTCAAAACCCACATTAACTCATGAAGACCAAGGCATTTAAGGGTAGCCGAATTCTTCCCAAAGAATTAGGGAATCATAGACTAAAATGCATTGTTACTCTCACTTGGTTAAAGCATGTCATGGAACTCAAGACTCCCATTAACTCGTGTGGACCACAACTTTCAAAGGGGTCCGAATTCTTCACAAAGGAGTAGGGTAAGTGCTTTGTTCCTTTCAAATCAATTAAGGCACTTCATAGAATTTAAAGTTTCCATTAATTTGTATTTTGAATCACTTAGGATTTTCCATGAGGGATTTTTACCTTGGTTATTTCGAGTAACTCATAGTTGGAATAGGATCCAATGTAACCAACTATGAAGTGTTTGTTTTCCTATAAATGTAATTTTCGTATGAATGAAAAAAAAGGTTTGATTTTGAGTAAAAATTACGGATTCTGCCTTTGTGTGAGAGCATTGTCTTCTCCAAACTTCTTGGCTGAACCAAGATTAAAAGTTATTATCAAGAACCACGTTCTTGTGGCGAACATCACCCGGCTTATCAACATTTTTGTTGTGGCGCCTATCGCCCTCACTTCTTTACCATCTTCTTTTATCTTACATTATTTCTTTGCTGCCCAAATTCATCTTCAAAAACAGCCCCTAAAACCGTGGGTTTAGTAACACCAAACAAGATAGATTGTTTCAAAAAGAATCTCCAAAAGAGATTCTCATCATCTCTCCTTTTAATCTTAGTTCTTGTTTCTTATTATTTCCCATGTACCAAAAAAATAAGATGCTATTAATAAATGATATGTATCTAACCTTCAAACCACCAACTATTTGTATTGTCTTGTTTTATCATAATTTTTTTTATTTCTCTGATAAACCAAATCTTTATAATAAACATGTTTATCTCTGCTTTCTGAGTTTATTTATTTTTCTTCATTTTCCCTTTTTATACAGACTCAGCAAAAATAAGTGCTCACAAGGAGTAAATTGATTGGATTAACCTACATATAGGATGGTAACATATATTTCATGAACTAAAATAACGCTGAACTCTTTATACTTTTTTCTTCATTATTTTTAGCTTGTTAAGTTCCCCAAAAATTTATGATTATCACTTCTCCAAGAAATACTTTGAGATATTCAAATTGACACTTGTAGAAAAAATAAATAGATATATAAAAATAGACTAAAAGTAGAAGAGTAACACTGAAGGTTATAAAATGGATATAATATAATGTCGAGAAAATGTCTACAATATGAAAAATATGATTACAATATTTATCTTTTTCACTCTAAAAGATAGTCATTGAGCTATGATAATATATATTGTTTATCTAATTAATCTCTTGTTAAGAATAGCTTAGTCTCACACTATAATAGATCTCATTTCTCTTGGTCAATATGTTGCTATTCTCACTTCTCACAAGATCCCTTTATATAAATAAGGGAGGAAAGCTTCTTTATCTATACTTCTATACAAAGTCAAAATATAATTAAAGTTAATTAGATAATCGATTATTTGTAATTTTTATAAATCAACTTTTCCCTTTTTATATTCACTTTGAAATTGTAAAATAACTCACTACATTGTCACTATGCTTTTTTATAATAGAGAAAATATATATGTGATAATGTAAGAATTTTATATACTGTGAGTCTATCATTCATAATTTATTTTTAATTATCATTGATTGTTTAGAAAAAATAATATAAATAAATATGGATGATATACTGATTGTGTATAAATTTTTACGCTAATGATATATAGATACTACACTCTTTATAATATCCAAATGTTCCAACTTTTTTATGTAATCAAACTTATACATTAAGAGCATGTTTTTATTCAACGTTGTGATCATTCTTCTGGTCAAAATTCTAAATTAATTTCATCTCTGCCAACTTCATACTTCTTTTCCTTATATACCTTTTTATGGGTTGAATGTATACTAGAAAGTTATGAAAAGAGGATTACAGTTGGGAGACATTACACCCAATCTGAAATAACAAGCACAAATGAAGTGGTTGCAAAATTTGAGCCACTAAAAAAATATTTAAGTTGTTTTAACCACCAGAATTCATAGAAAAATATATGATATTATATCTCATGATATATAAGTGTGAGCTGTAGACTTAACCTAATACGCTAATAATTCTGGTTGGTAGTTAGAATAGTATTTGAAAAAGTAGATAGAACCCCACTAAAATTTATGTTCAGAATAGTATTTGAAAAAGTAGATAGAACCCCACTAAAATTTATGTTTTTGAAAGTTTGATGTTTTTCTAATTACTTCTTAAACTTTATAAGTTAATAAAATTAGTATTTATATAAATATATTGTTAAATTGCTTATTGTATAACGAGGAAATCAATAAAATAAATATATAAAGAATAATTTTACAAACAAGATTCTAAGATCAAATGTTCCTAGAAAGTTGAAAAGCCGAAGAAGCAGACTACCTAGACAAAGTAAACCAAATAAATGAACGGGAAATTAGACTATACAACTTTCATGGGAGCATATATGATGTCCTATAATGTATGTCATTCAATGTATCAATAATTATGTTTGGTTAAAAAATAATATTTAAATTAAGATTTTAGTAATTATTTATTTTTTTGACAAATCATAAATAGTGATACATGGAGTAGTACCATTATTTTAGGACTGTAGTTATTTATCCAACTTGCATTTATTTGTATTCATAGACCACAAAAGGTGGACCATACTACTATATACCCTTGCTTTCTCCTCATGATAAAAATCAATTTTCTGATCCGTTACTATAGAGATTGGAACCTTGAAGGCAATGACAAAGTTAAACCTTTCATCATTTGGGATCTTTGAAACATTACATAAAGTGATCTATCCTTCAATGAGATCAGTAACCATTCCCATGGATATTGGATACTAACCTCACAACATAGATTTTAGAGAAAGCATATGTTAAACTAAGTTGACAAATGGTCTCTAGTAAATCCCATCCAAATTATTAGGGTCCATATCAAAATGGTCAAATCATAATCAGCTCATATGCAGGTTCTCTTTTAAATGATTGAAATATGTTATTGTACTAGTCTCATATTGTTTAGTATTAAAATAGATTAGAGTAACCATTGTTATATATTGGACTCAGGTCCCTTGTTATAATGTGCACAAGATATAAGCACCTAATAGAAACACCTCATGGGTAGGTAGGTCCATGAGTGTGTTAAAGTTTATAATCCTTATTCTCTAATAATATATTGGTAGCTGCACAGCACTCCCGGGGACGTAGACACAATTAGTTGAACCCTGTTAACATATTCTCTTGTTTCTTCTCTTCTATTTATTTTGTGTCTTTATTTCATTGCTTGTGACCAACGTTGCACAACGATCGATTCCGTTGCACCAACAATTGGTATCAGAGCCAATTGGTAGATGGCTCTTAACCTAGGCGTCAAATAATGGCTAAAGAGGGTGAAGGCGTGATGGCTAGACAAGGTGTGTCAAAGGTAATGGCAAAGATAGAGTAGATGAGTTGAAGGAGAAGGAAACATGGCGAAACTGTCGTTTGGGTGTTGTATGTGTTGATCCAGAACCCATAAGTTCATGTATTGGGTTAGGATCAAGGTGGGGATAGAGACTCATGTTTTGAGTTTGACCTAGAGACAGGTGCTGACAATATCTCTCTAGATGTGGAGAGAAAATTCTCATTTGAGATGAGAAGTGGAATATCCTAATGGCGTGTTTGAGACGTTATAGTGAAGGATATTAATTGTTAGCAGATCCACAAAAGCACAGAGGTGCTAACTGACTTTAATGTAGGGTGTAACATAGGCATTGGCTTTGATGCAAGATGTAACACGAGCATTGGTAGAGATGCAATGTGTGACATGGGCGTTGGCTTGGATGCAAGGATGTGACACGAGTATCGGTTAGCATTGACGCAAGGTGTGTGTTATGGGTATACTCCTTATGGTGGAGTATGATAGTTCTTTTGAACTAGGATTGTCAGAGTAGACAATGGTGGTAGCGGTTGAGGCTTTCCAAGGAAGCTTCAAGGTTCAGTTTGACCGAGTATTGAAGAGGACGATTGTTGGTAAACTTTTGTGTAGATGTTCCAATATATCAAAAAACTTCATAGCAATGGATGGCTAGGCGGCGGGTTCCATATGATGGCGATACGGGAAGTTGCACTACAAGTTTGGAGAGCTAGGCTCTTGATAACATCGTCAAGGATACTCATAAGATCTATGCTGTAGGGGCGCATGTAAAGAGAATTAGACATTGAACATGGTGAAATTATATATTCGTTGAGGTGGAGATTCTTTAGTAGATTTCCTAAGGAGCGATATATTCTTCTATTCCAATCAAGGTGGAGATTATTGGGAATGCTTGAAATATGTTATTGTATTAGTCCTACATTATATAGTATTGGAATAGAGTAGAATAACCAATGTTATATATTGGACTCAGGTCTCTTGTTATAATGTGCACCAGATATAAGCACCTAATAGAAACACCCCATGGGCAGATAGACTCATAGGTGTGTTAGAGTTTGTAATCCTTATTCTCTAATAATATATTGGTAGCCGCACAACACTCCCGGGGACGTAGACACAATTGGCTGAACAAATTCTATTGTTTCTTCTCTTCTATTTATTCTATGTCTTTATTTGATTGCTTGTGGCCAACATTGCGCAACGATTGCTTCCACTGCACCAATACTTTTAGTACGATTATGTAGTACAGTTATATTATCC
Source organism: Lupinus angustifolius (assembly GCF_001865875.1). Classification (NCBI taxonomy): domain Eukaryota; kingdom Viridiplantae; phylum Streptophyta; class Magnoliopsida; order Fabales; family Fabaceae; genus Lupinus; species Lupinus angustifolius. The sequence goes on from NW_017717580.1 coordinate 15,839, forward strand.
CATCAAAATGCTCTCTTATATATGTTATAGATATATTTTGTTGATACATTCAAAATGCTCTCTTTATACTCCACTGTAAGAGAGAAATACACAGAGATAAGATTCATAAGAATCACCTCATGATTCTAGAAAGAGTTGATTCTAGACAGAATTGTGTTTGAATGGGTTAAATTTCTAACTTGGGTCCCTTATTAGTGAACAGCAATATGTTATGTCATGTCACTCCTCCATTCACATGATCAATATTGAATAAACGAACTCTGAAATTTGGAACCTTAATTTATGAATGTCACCCCACCTCTCTGCATAGTCAACGATAAACATTGAATAATATAATTAATTAATTCTAAACAACAAAGGAGACTTGTTCAAACTTGATATGCAATAACCAACACAGGTCATCATTCATGAATTAATTAAATTGATCATAAATCCGTGGAAAATAACACAGCAGATCATACTTGAGTATATGGAATCATTCAACTTGTTAGCACCGAGAGTTATGGATTCAGAAAAGACAAGTGACTTTCCTTGCATGAGAATATACGCATTCATCTATTGAGTCTAACAAACCCAAAAATGGGTCGAAGTGTCATGTTCTTCATAATATTTTTAAAATTATGAACACTTGTATTAAGAACTGTTATTTTATATTTGATTTTTCTACATGTTTGATTCTCAATTTTTGTTTTCCCAACCTTGATTTGGTAACTAACAATAAGTTTATCCAGTGATATAAGTCCTCATCGATCCTCACTTTACCAAAAGGTTAAAAGATAGATTCTTGAGAGTGACATTTGTTGGGAGGACAACTTGACACCCCGAAAGAGTGAAAGACACAAGTGGGACAACACGTGTTGAACCAAAACCTTAAGGGGCATGTGAGATTTCACATTTGAATAAACCCGACCATTTCCCCCTCAAGTGTGGATATCATACACTTTCCGGTCCGCTCCCCCTTAAGTCCACCATGTTCTAGCCGAACCATTGATCTCACTTGTTGGATCAAACTGTGATCGGGAGCCTCCAACCACTAGGGAGTTCTATTGTTAATGGGGTATGGGAAGAGTGAAGAGTCACAAGTGAGACATCACTTCTTGAACTAAAATCTTAAGATATTAGTTTCATTAGCTTTTTCTACTTATAAACTTTTTCACTCCCTCACTCATATCCAATGTGAGATTTCGTACTTGAATAAATCCCACGAGTTTCTTATCTAGAGTAGATACTCTTCGTTAAACCAAAAATAATATTGAATTTGGTAAAAACTTTTAATATTATATACTCTTAGTTGATACTCATATCAATAAAAAGTTTTAATATATCTCATTAGAATATTGATTTATCCAAGACAAAAACACATTAAAGCCTTTTATAAAGGTAAAACAAGAGAGAAAAATGCTTCATATAAATTCTAATGCTTTATAAAAAGTATCGCCAAAACCTTCTATATAATTATGTCTTACATGACTAGAGAGAGGAATACTCAATATAGTAAATAATCAATAAAAGCATAGAATAGGTAGAGAACAACAAAATAATCTTTAATGACTCATCTCAAGAATCAACTGGAAAATAGGATAAAACTATGACGTTGGTCTACCTTATAATTGGTGGAAACAAGTTAGAAATGAGTAAGAAATAGAGTTAGGAGAGATAAATTCTTCAAAAAAATAAAGAAAAACACAACTTTTAATATCATATTAATCATTTTAACTATAATAAAATTATATTTTTATTATTAAAAATATTACGCTAAGTTTGATATACAACATCACATATTCAACAGCGAAATCCACAATAACACTATTAATAAAAAATGTGGAAACTAAACAACAACGCATACTAAAGCACGCGCTGTTAAACTGGATCCATGGATAACACTTCAACAACACATGCGCTTATACGCGTTGTTAATGAATGATGTATTATAAGATTGATCTTTAACATCGGACATTTAAGCTTGCGCTGTTAGTTAACATATCATTAACAGCGTCATCTCAAGATTGCGCTGTTAGTTGACATATCAACAATAGCGCTGTTAGTTGACATATCAACAATAGCGCATGCTTAAATATGCGCGGTTGATTAGTTTTAAATATTTTTATGAAATATTTTTGTTAATATCATATTGACTTTAATGTTATTATTTGTATGTCATTATTGGTGTTATTATTTGAATGTCAATAAAAATCATAATTACTTAAATATTCTACATATTTAATGAATTGTTATTAACAATATGTCATTATTTTAATATATGTATTCTTTAATTGATAGTTACATCGTGTCGTTTTCTAATTTTGAGGGTCTTTAACAGCGTCATCTCAAGATTGCGCTGTTAGTTGATATATCATCAACAACACATTCTTAAATATACGTTGTTGATGAGTTTTAAAATTAATTGATAGTTACGTTCTGTCTTTTTTTTTAATTTGGAGGCTCTTTAAAATTAATTGATAGTTACGTTCTGTCTTTTTTTTTAATTTGGAGGCTCTTTAAAATTAATTGATAGTTACGTTCTGTCTTTTTTTTTTAATTTGGAGGCTCTTTAAAATTAATTGATAGTTACGTTCTCACGGTTATGATTCTCACAGTGGTAATAATGCAACAATACCTAATCGATGCAGGAAAGGCTCTCCGACAATTCATAATCGATGCCGGAAAGCTTGTTAGAGATGCTGATGGCAAACCCAACTTTCAAATTCCAACTAGATATGTAAATCATATTCGAGAGGAGGACTCCAACTAGATATGTAAATCAATCGTGTTGTATATATATATATATATATGATTGTTGATGTTACCATTGTTTGTTTTTGCATAAATTAAGCAATGAAAACTGCAAGAGGGCATCTAAACCTCTGTATCCATATAGAGTTTCCCGAGCAGGGTATAGAGGAGTTGAAGTAAATATTGTAAGTATCATTAATTTTTAAGTACATTATTAGTTATGTTTTTTATCCATAATTAATTGCATTATTAATGATTATCCATATAGAGCTTCACAAGCAGTAGATCTCGATGTTCTATGACGGGATGCCCGTAAGAACAAGCAAGGCGTAATTGACAATAAAAAAGTTCAAGAAGTGACAAACCGTGTTGTAAGTGCTTATCATTTAGTTAAACTTGATTTCCATATTTTATTTATCAATGTGATCAATTAATTAACATTATGTGTTTTCTTGATGTGCATGTTGCCCTAAAAGAAAATGAAGAGCTAAATACTTCGGATAGTCAACACAAGATACTTGATAAGGCTATAGGACTGCGTCAGTACCCGGGGGCAGGTTTTGGGGTGACCAAGAAGTCATTTGTAACCCAAAAGAAGTGTGTTACCCAATCTGAATTGGATCGCATCCAAAAGAAATTGGACTTTCTCATGAATCACTATGGTCAATTTGAACATCTACTTCAACTGAAGGATGATTAGGCGCGCCAAGCTCGCGATGTCCCATGTAGCGTCAACGAGAGTTGCTCAACGACTATTCATCAAAATATTATCATTTCTGAGGTAATTTTGCGTTAACTAATTTTCATTTGTTGACCCTTTAGTTTAATTTTGGTCGTAACCTAATTAATTATATGTTTCAACTAACATTTAGGGAATTAGTAATGCAAATTGTTCTTGGACATCCCATCGAGACGATTAGTGGGTGTTGGTAAAGTTCACAACTCATCTGATGTGATGCCACACAATGCACCTATCCCGCCCAATCATGTGAAGGTCGCGATTGAGGTTGCAATCGATGATGACACATTGTTGGCAATTCCTCTTGATGAGGATATCTTGACAGTTGAAAGGGCTATAGGCACTTTTGTGGCTTAACCAATAGACCTTGTGCACGTAGTGCCAAATAAGGTATGATTTTGACCTAATGCTCATTAATTATTAATTATTAATTATTAATATTTCAGGATAGTGAAGTTTCTGCACCACACTCCGCAACCCATGAAAAGGAGTCAATGACATCCCCTGCTCCCCAACAAGTATCGAAAAAGGAAAAACATGGGACTTCCAAGCATCGCATGAAAAAGTTGACGAAGAAGTAAAATTCGTCGGGGGATGTCAACTCCAAAGAATCACATATACCCTTATGCACTCAGTTGTTCAGGCATATGCAAAGTTTGGGTACAGATGGACTAATCATCGTACCATTTCCTTTTGAGGTGTTCGGGCTTGAATTATAAGAATACATTGGCATTAATGAAGTCAAGAATGTCTACGTATATGCCTGGATAGGTGCAAGTGTTGTATGTGTATATGCGAGGTAAATTATGTTTTCTTAACATTGCACTTTTGCATTTAATCACTATTGATGTTATAATTAACTAACATTTATGTTATATATATATATATTAGGTACTTGTATGACAACCTTATCAAGAAATATAAGAAGAAAGTGATGCTCTTATCCCCACATTCCACTATGGCGCCAAGCAATGCCAACACTAAGAACGTAGGGGATCAGACAAATTATGTTGCCTAGCACCTTTTAATCCCGAGTGAGGATTTTGTATATGTTTGCCTTGGTATTATGTGCTTAACATTTCATAACCGTATGCATATGTTTTGTTAAGAAATATTGGCTTGTGCTTGTCATTAATCGGATCGAGGAGCAAATATACTATTTTGACTCATTGATACATGGCGATCCGAACAAGTACACTGTTATAAAAGAAATCTTCACTAAGTGAGTGGACTATTCATTTAGTTATTTAGTAATTAAGTAAAATTTCTATTGTTTAGTAATTAAGTACATTTTATGTTGTTTAAGGGGCTTCAAATTTCGAGAGCTCATAATGTTCGTCCTAAATATTCATCAAACAACATCAAATGGATTCATGTAAAGATATTGACACAAATCATCTCAAACAATTATATATATATATATATGTGTGTGTGTGTGTGTGTGTGTGTTAATCATATTTCAGTGAAGCTTATACTTATATGCTTACTTGATTATAATTATAGACCTCATGCCAAACCAACGACAAAGATTGCGGCTATTATACGCTGAACTACACGAAGGAGATTATTCAGCAGTGGCCAGCTCCAGTCCAATTTGATGTAGATCTAGACACATACCCAGAAGACCAAGTCATCCATATTAGGGAAGAATGGTCACAATATGTACTTACTTTTAAAGAGTAGTATGTGGAATTCAATGTATAGATTAGGTTGTAGCATATGAATTCATTATATAGTCACACAAATATACAACAATGTAATCAATGTATTTAGCTATATGGTGTAATCAATATATTTAGCTATATGGTGTAAACATTGTTCTGTTCTGGTGTATATGTAGCCATTTCCCCCAGTGTTCTGTTTTATTTTGTAGCATAATCTGTGAGAATTTCGTTCTGTTCAATATATGCTTGGTGTTCTGTGTTTTGCTGTTGTGCTACATGTTTATGTTCAACTGTTTAGAATTAGGAACCAATATATACAACAACACATATTTAAGTATGCGTTGTTGAAGTGTCATATACGACAACGCATATTTAAGGTGGCGTTGTTATTACATATTTTCAAAAGCGCACATTTAAGGTTGCATTGTTAATGACATATCTTCAACAGACAACCATGAATATGCCCTGTTGTATACCTAATGTTCATGACAATTATGCATCGACAATATAACAACTACGTGTTAAATGTGCGCCGTTGTATACTATATCACCACCAGGTTTGAATTAGTTGTCATTATTTCCTCTAAATTAATGTCATTAAAAATCACAATTACTTAACTATTATATATATATATAATTCATTAATATTATCTGAATGTATCAGTCTCTTCAACAATGCACATTTACAATTGAGCTGTTAATTAAATCTCTGCAACACCGCCACCTTAAACATGCGCTGTTGTACAACTATATCACTACCAGGTTTAATTAGTCTCTTCAACAGCGCACACTTAAGGTTGCGCTGTTAATTTAATATCTTCAACATCGCATATTTAAGTTTGTGCTGTTAATTACAACTCTGCAACATCGTAATCTTAAATATGCGCTGTTGAAGACTCCAACCAGACCCTAAAAAACATCAAACTTTCCCGCACTCACACACATTCTCTGCAATACCCAAACTCACTTACCCAGCAGCGAAATTCATTCAACACCAAAAATCATTTACTCTCGTAATCATTCTACCTCAAAATCATTCAACACCGAAAATCATCACTCATTCAACATCGAAAATCATCTCTCGTTCAACACCAAAAATCATCACTCGTTCAACACTGAAAATAATCACTCGTTCAACACAGAAAGTGAGTTTTGTTTATAAATATTTTGCCTTATTTCATATATTGAGTTTGATTTTACCTTATTACATGACCTTTTCTTAATGTCCGAATTGATTTCACCTTTTTTCACTCATTTAGCTTGTATTGAGGTAGGGTTTCCTCTTTCAACTTATTACATGAGTTAAAATTCAATGTATCCCTTAGTTACCATTTACGAGGAGAATACATAAGAACTATAGATTAACTCATTAATATTTTTTGTCTATTCCTTTCTAGAAAATGTATCAAAATTTGACGAGGGCCAATCGATTGACAAAGGAGAATGAGGATGGAGTCAGATATCTTTTAGGTTTGCTACTAATAATGTTGAAAACCCGAATAAAATTGTTTGTCCTTGTTTAAAATGTTATTATTCCAACCGAATTACTCCCACTGAGTTAAAAGTTCATGTAGTGTGTCACGCTATCGATGAGAGTTACACACATTGGACAAGGTATGGTGAGAAAATAGATGGTATGGATTGTCCTGAGACAAATGCATATAAAGGGGATCGTTTTGAGGAAATGGTAAACGTTGTCGAAGAGGATCTTCAGGATTGTCCTGAGATGTTTCAGCGGTTGATAAGTGATGCTAAGAAACCATTATATGATGGTTGTACTAAATTCACTAGATTAGCAGCGGTGGCAAGGTTGTATAAAATGAAATCAGTTAATGGATGGAGTGATAAGAGTTTCACAGACCTACTTGCACTTCTGAAGGATATATTATCAGAGGATAATGTGCTCCCTTCTCACACCTATGATGCTAAACAAATGTTACGCTCTATTGGCATGACCTACAATAGGATACATGCTTGTGAAAATGACTGCATCTTATTTCTTAACGAGTATGCTTCGTTGAAGTTTTGCTCCAATTATAATGCAGCACGTTATAAGAAGGAAGATTCAATTCCCAAAAAGGTGGTATGGTATTTTCCCTTCAAATCAAGATTTAAGCGTATGTTCAGCAATGCTAAAGATGCAAAGAACTTGACATGGCATGTTGATGAAAGGACTAAAGATGGAAAGGTTCGACATCCTGTAGATTTTCCTCAATGGAAAAAATTGATCATGACTATCCTAGTTTTGGTCAAGAATCAAGAAATCCATGTCTTGCATTGTCAACTGATGGAATTAACCAACATAGCATTCAAAGTAACTCGCAAAGTATATGGCCAATGATGTTGGTGATATACAACATATCTCCTTCTCTATGCATGAGGTGCAAATATGTGATGTTATCCATGTTAATTTCTGGACCTAAACAACCAGGAAATGACATAGACATATACTTGGCTCCATTAGTTGAAGACTTGAAGGAAATGTGAGAGATATGTATAAATGTATATGATGTGCAAAGAGAGGAAAGATTCAACTTGAGGGCTACGTTGTTCAGCACAATCAGTGATTTCCCTACATATGGCAATCTGTCAGGATATAGTACAAAAGGGCATTTTGCATGTCATGTGGGTGAAGGCAATACTCATTCAACGAGGTTGGAATACTATAAGAAGAATTTGTTCCTTGGACATGGTAGATTTCTATGTTCTGATCATAACTATCGACGATGGAGAAAAGCATTCGGTGGGAACAATGAAGAAGGCCGTGCTCCTTTGCTGTTGATGGGTGACCAATTATTTCAAAAGGTAGAGGGTTTGAATAATAACTTTGGTAAACCTTTTGCAAAAGAAATTGTCACAAATGGATAGAAGAAAAGGTCAATCTTCTTTGAATTGTCATATTGAACTTTATTATATGTAAGACATTTCCTTGATGTTATGCATATTGAAAAAAATATATTTGAATGTCTCCTTTGTAAGTTTCTCGACGGTGTTAAAGTTCTAGAGGGGTACTCTTCCAACATTCGGAACCTCGTATCAATGAAACACAAAAATTTAAAGGTCTTAAGTCTCATGATTGTCATGTACTTATGGAGCATTTCTTGCATATAGGCATAAGGTCCATTCTACCTAAAAACATGTGAGGAACCATAACTAAGTTATGCTTCTTCTTCAAGGCAATGTGTAGCAAAGTCATTGACCCTGAGAAATTACCTGCATTGCAAAGACAAATTTTTTTTCACTTTGTGTGAGCTTGAGATGTATTTCCCACCATCGTTTTTTGACAAAATGGTCCATCTAAGCATTCATTTTGTTCGAGAGACACAACTATATGGCGCTTCCTATATGAGATGGATGTACCCTTTTGAGTATTACATGAAGACATTAAAAGGCTATGTCAAGAACCGATCAAGACTAGAGGGTTGTATTTTTTAGCGATATATTATTGAAGAAACTCTTGACTTTTGTACCAGATACCTTGTCGATGGTGATTTCATAGGTATTCAAAAGCCTCGCTATGCGAAAAGAACATTAGTTGAAGGGATTACTGGAAATCAAATACTCACCATCTCAAGAACCGAATTGGAGCAAGCATACTTATATGTTTTACATAATGCCGACGAGGATGAGCCATATGTTGAAAGACACAAGGAGATGCTTAGGAAGTCTAACCCAAGTAAGAATGAAAATTGGATTTCCAACGAACATATTCGGTGTTTCATAAAGTGACTAAAAAATCACATTGTTGAGGAGTTGAATACAAATGCACATTCGATTTACGAAAGATTGAAATGATTAGCCAATGGTATAAGTATTCATGTCTTATCCTACACTGGTTACCTAATTAATGGGTTCATATTTTATAAGAAAAAACAAGATGATCAAAGTAAAATGCAGAATAGTGGTGTGAATATTGTTGCTCGTACTTTGCATATGTCAAGTGCCAAAGATAGAAACCCAATATATGTGAGTATGTCATACTTTGGGGTCATTGAATGAATATGGAAATTGGATTACACAATGTTTCGATTGTCGGTTTTTTATTGTATGTGAGTTGATAACAACAATGGCTTTCAAGTTGATGAGTTAGGGTTCACGCATGTGGATCTTAATCGGCCCGAATATAAAGATTAGCCATTTATTCTAGCATCACAAGCTGAACAAGTATTCTATGTTAATGATTCATTTGATAAGAAATGGTCTATTGTTCTTTTGACAAACAAAGTAATCGTCATAATATTGATGACTAAGAAAATGAAGATATTGATACCGAAGATGATCTTTTTTTGGGACGTCACAATTGCGTGAGAGTGGACCAACTAGGGATGATGATTTATATACAAGAGATGATCATAATGAGGGGCTTTGGGGGAATCAATATATTCCTTCAAACAACGATATTACAAGCCAAAAAAGATTAAAGAAAAGGAAAAATTAGATACATGTCTTTGTATGTAATTTTATGTACTTTGCCAAAAATAAATGGCGTGAAAATATTTTTTGTAATTGGTATTGTACTGATTTTTATGTATAATATAAACTATTTGGATATACATTCAGATATCAATGTGTCTGTGCTATTGAGAATATATATCTTTGTTGTTGAGTATAAATATAAGTCTTGTTGATTAATGTATATGCAGGTATTAATGTGTCCTGTTGAGAATGTTTGTCCTTTTTGTTTCATAAATGTATATGTAGGTGTGCAATAATCAACAACGCATGCTACTGGAAGCTCCTCCATGCGTTGTTGTATATGCAATTTAATAGTGCATACTGTATGTAGCGGTGTTGTATAGGCCATATATATAACATCGCAACCAACAATATGCGCCGTTGTATTGTATTGTATTTTACATATACAATAGCGTACATTTGAGGTAGCGCTGTTATATATGTGGCATATACAAAAATGCTACCTACAATATGCACTGTTGTACTTATACAAGACAACACCGTGTTGTTTACGTTAAGCTGTTGTATTGGTCACATATCTAACAATGCACAATGGAGGTGTTGTTGTTGTATAGTTTACATACAACAGCTCTCGTGAGTGTGCTGTCAAAGAAGGATATATACTATTGTGGTCACATAGATCGCATCCGAAAGCGCTATTATATACCTAAAATATGCGCTGTTAAACTGCATATCTAGTGTAGTGAAATAAAATGAAAAATGTGTACTTATCTCTCTATTAACGAAGAAAGATAATAAGAAATGACAGGAATAATAAAACTTATCATGCTCATATTTTATATTCATTTCATCATATTATTTGTTATAAAATATTTTTATTTCATATAGACGACTAAATAGTCCAAAAGGTGCATCACTATGTCAACAAAATCATTCGAAAGAGCATTAAATATGTTCAGTCATGTCACACTCCATTGGCATTATCAATACTAAATAAATTCTGAAAGTGTGAACCTTAATTACTGCATGTCACCCCATCTCCTATTGTCATCAATCAAGATTGGTTAACAATAAAATAAATTTGAGACTTACACAACCTTGATACACAAGAACCAAGACATGCCTCATTCATGAATTAATTAAAATCATCTCAATTTCTTGTGCAAAAGAACAAATCATATTCATATTTGCAATTACTGTAATGAAATGAGCTCAAGAATATTTAGCACTAGGAGTTATGGCTTCCTTATATTTTATTCTTACCATAGCTTACAATAATTCTAAATGACACAAAATAATATTTACTGGATAAGTCACGACGAAATCACTCTCTTGAAGATGTTTCATGGTACTGCCTAAAATATGGAAGCAAACTATCAAATACGTCTTCCCGAGGATAAAACAGTCCAGATTTCGATTATTGAATTCTTACTGCACTATAAGAGCCAATCTCGAGTACATCTACAATATGACTATCAGTGCCAATTGACGAAATACCCACAGTATGGCAGCTCGAGCCAATTGTTTCCCACAATTTGACTATTAGTGTTAGTTCTGGAAATTCCCATAATTTGGTTGTCTGTGCAAATTCTTGGAGCCACATAAAGAAAATGGGAGAAGTTTGTCGGAAATGCTTCAGCTGAGAGTATGAGGGAGGAAGAATAGAATTAAGGAAATATTGCTTGATTGGTGCAAGGAAATATGAAGGGAGGAGATCGCTATTTATAGCTTGAGGCCTCCAACAACCATTTTCATCCGACGACCCAGATATGAGATGCATCCCCAAGGACCATAGGATCCAATAGCCATATCCCTAATGGTCATTGATAGGAATAAATAAAACAAGATAATTCAGTGATGTATTTTTATTATATGCAAAAAGCAATGAGCTAAAATCTCTACAAAAGTGTGAAAGAAAATAACTAGAAAATATCTAGAGTCTAAGACTCCTCTAGAGAATTTTCCCTCTTTAGCCTTACTACAATATTCTTCATATCCCCTATATGTTGTTTTTCCTCCTCATATAATAGAATTCCTTCCCATACTGGATTCTAGCCACCTCACTCTCTTCTAACTAACTTCGCTATGCTCTCTCCCTCTGGACCAGTTTTTTTCTCCTAGTGTATAATACTTGCCAAACTTTGGGTCTTGCAATAACAATTGTTTCCTCTTGGTCGATAATAGGCCCACCAATGTCTGTTGCCCTATCATTACCCTCCACTACAGAAACAACCTTGTCCTCAAGGCGGAGATTTGGGAATTGACTTTGGAGTAACATCTCATCCTCCTATGTGGTTTCATTTCTAGCTCTACCTTTCCACTTGATCAACCATTGTCTGATACTTTGTCCTGCCTTTAGTACTTCTCTTGAGGCCAGAACTATTTATGGTTCCTCTATATCTTCCAGTTCTATCTCCAATTCCGTTGGTAAGACAAATTCCACCTCATACTCTCCTACTGCAATTTTTAGCTGAGAAATATGAAACAGTGGATGCATCGTTGCTATCTTAGGTAATTTTAACTAGTAGGATACTGCTCCTATCCTTGTAACTATTGGAAATGACCTATAATACCATGGAGATAGCTTATGGTTTATCCGACGAGCCATGATTTGTTGTCTATGGGGCCGCAACTTAATAAACAGCCACTCCCCTACCTCGAACACAAGGAATTTTCGCTTCTTATCTGCACATTTCTTCATTTGTTGTTGAGCCTGTAGTAAGTTTTACTTTAACTATTGTAAGGTTTCATCCATATCCACCAAATCTATTGCTATTGCTTCCACTCGTGTCTCTCCTTGAGTAAAGCATACCAATGGAGGAAGTGTTCTCCAATAGACTACTTCAAACGGTGTCTTACCTGCTGAACCTTGGAATGTTGTATTGTACCATAATTCAGCCTATGGCACTCAATAAGACCATGTCTTGGGCTGTTCCGACATGAAGCATCATAAATACGCTTCTGAACATCAGTTAACCACCTCTGTTTGGCCATTGGTCTTCAGATGATATGATGATCTCATTTGCAATGGTGTCCCTTGTAAATGAAATAATTCTTTCCAAAAAAGACTCATAAACAAAGGGTGTCGATCACTTACAATAGATTGTGGTATGCAATGAAGTCGCACAATCTCCTTAGTAAACATCTCCACTACTATTCTAGTTGTGTATGGGTGTTTAAGTGGTAAGAAATGGCTATACTTAGATAGCCTATCTACCACCACAAAAATGGCCTCAAACCCTTTTGACTTTGGCAGTCTAATGATGAAATCTATGGAGATATCCTCCCAAATTCAGTCAGGAATGGGCAACGATTGTAATAACCCAACTGGAGATATAGCTACATATTTTTGTGTTTGGCATATATTATATTTCTTGACAAAATCTTGCACCATCTTCTTCATATCAATCCAATGTAAATTTCTTGCTATTCACTGATATATCCTAAGAAACCCGAGTGTCCTCCTACTAGGGATGAATGAAATTCTGCCATAAAATTAGTAATGAGAGTAGAAGTAGCTGAGAGAACTAATCTACCCTGATACAGGAGTACTCTTTGTTGTACATTGAACCCATGCCTAACATTTGCATCATGTTGTAAGTCTTCCACTATTTGTTTCAAAAGTAGATCTGATTCTTCTTCTAGTTGTAGCTATTGTTGGTGCATCCATATAGGTAATGAAGTAATCTCCCTTAAATCTCTTTCCTCAAACACTCGTGACAAAGAGTCTACAACCATGTTTTCTAGACTCAGCTTATAAATGACTTCAATATGGTATCCCAACAACTTTGCAATCCAATTCTTTTGGGCAGCCATGGTTATTCATTACTGTAAAATATGCCCCAAACTCTTTTGATCCAAGTACACCTTGAAAATCCTCCCTAGTAAATAAGGTCTCCAATGTTACACTGCTAACACAAGAGCCATTAATACCTTCACATATGCTGACATACTTAGATTGTTTGGTGAGAAAGGCTTACTAAAATATGCTATTTGTTGTCGGTTTTGTATCAAGACATCACATATATCGTTCACAGAAGCATGACATTCAATCTAAAATTGGTTGGAAGAAATTAGGTAGAGTTAACACTGGAGCTTGAGTCATCATCCTCTTTAATTCTTCAAAAGCTACCAAAGCTGTACGATTCCAATTAAATCCCTCCTTCTTCGTTAATTCTCTGAGAGGCTTAGCAATTTTCCCATATCCCGCAATGACTTTTCTGTAATATTCGGTCAGCCCTAGAAATCCCCTTACTCCTCCCACATTGCGAGTAATTGGTCATTCTATCACACTTCTAATTTTTCAGGATCCACTGCCATGCCTTGAGCAGAAATTAAATAACCCAAATACTACTTTTCGACTCCCAAACACACATTTATTTTAGTTTGACACAAAATGTTGATCCTTTAACACTTCCGTAACTGTTGTTAAATGCTCCAAATGCTCTTGCCACCCTTTACTGTACATCAATATGCCATCGAAGAACACTAGAACAAACTTCCTCATATGAGGTTTAATACCTGATTCATAATGGATTGAAAGGTTGTTGGGGCATTGGTTAGCCCAAATAGCTTAATCAAGTATTCATAGTGGCATTCATGTGTTCGAAAAGCTGTTTTATGCACATCCTCCTCCCTCATACGTATTTGGTGGTATCCTGACTTCAAATCTAGTTTAGAAAAATAAGCAACACCATATAACTCATCAGACAACTCCTCTACTACCATAATATGATACTTATCAGGAACTATTACCTTGTTCAACTGTCTATAATCCATGCACATCCTCCAAGAAGTGACCTTCTTCCGAACCAATATAATAGGGCTAGAAAAAGCACTAGAATTGTGTCAGATAAGCCCCTGCTATAATATTTCAGTCACTTGTTTTTCAATTCCCTCCTTATGGTGATAAGGATATCGATAAGGTCTCACACTAATCGGTCCTTCCCCTTTCAGCAACTCAATAGCATGTGTCACACTCCTTGCCAGCGGCAGCCCATAGGGTTCTCTAAACATTGTATTAAAATTTGTGAGAACTTGTTGAATTCCATTTCTTGTTCATCTGAAAGCCTTATTTCCTCCATTGGACCATTTCCTTCCCTATTTTCTTTCATTAAACTTTGCAATGATGCTACCGGTTTCTCAGGATACTTGTACTGGCCTGTTTTTTGTCCTTTCTATATCACCCTGTCTCCCTTCCAATAGAAACTAAGAGTCATTTCCTCCCAATCAAATGTGATTTTCCCAAATATCTACAACAAAGCCACTCCCAGGATCATGTCCAGGTTTCCATGTTCCAACACATAAGACTCTAGTGAAGTTGGAAACTCACCCAATTTAATGTCCACCCTCTTGCACTTACCTTCCCTAGATACTTTGTTCCCATCTCCTAATCTCACCCCCATCATCTTCCCATGCTCTACTGCAATCTCCAAGGGTGCCACTAATTGAGGTGAAATGAAGTTATGGCTAGCACCACTGTCAATCAACCCCAAAATCGACATGCCGTTAATATTTTCTTCCGCACATAGTGTTGAAGGAGGAATTACCCATGTCATTTAGTGTCGACAACGCCAAAATCACCCATAGACCCACATTCCAGGCTCGATTCTGCCTCATCTTCGTCTATTTCCTCAATAGCAATAATCTCTCCTTCTTCGTTCATTGTTTCATCATATCCCAACACCACTAAACGTAATTGCTTGTCTGTGCATTGATGAAAAGGGTGGTACTTTTCTCCACACCTAAAACATAATCATCGAGCCTTACTATTCATTAACTCTGAGTATGGAAGGTGTTTGGTACCTCGATTAAAATCATTGGTGAAAACTCGTCTTCCTTCTTGGCTATTGGTTCATGTTCCTTGATGAGGCGTTGTATGTGAATCATTTTGGAAGGGAAACACTTTATGTTAGGTTTCCCTTATAGGCCTAGGCCCATAACACGTCTTACCCACATTTGGGTTTTGACGTGTTCTAGGTCCTACTTCGACATAACCCGACCTCCACTCCTTATTCCCTTTCCACCCACACATGCTATTGTTATGAGAATTTGACACACCAAGTAATTCAGCATCCACATCTCGTGCAACTGTCATGGCTTGAAGGCGGTTCACCGGATTGAGTGTTCGGATTTTCAATCGAATCTCGAGACATAGACCACATATGAAGTATGCCATGTATTGTTCTTCGGGTAAACATTCAACTTACAAGGATATGAATTCAAACTCCGACACATATTCCTCCACACTTCGCGTCTGAGTCAGATCTTTGAGTTCCTCGAAGGGATTATCACTCTGGCGACCTCCATAACGATCGATTAGGGCTCGCTTCATCCTCGCCCAAGTAAGATCCCTCTTGGTAGCTCGTAAGAGGTTAAACCAATGAATAGTGACACCTCCCATACTCAGCTTGGCCAGCCTCACCTTTACATCCTCCGATGTCCCTTATACTAAAATTAAGTCTTTACTCTCGTGATCCATACTACTGGATCTGTTCCATCGAATTATGGAAACTCCACCATTTTAACTGCCATCTAATATTCGTTCATTGTATCTTCTCTATGGAAAGATTCGGTGGTTTCCTCATATGAATTTCGTAACCTGACAAATTCCTCTAGGATGGATTAACAAAATTCCACTAGAGATTGTCGTATTGTCATCTCCATGGTTCCCATTCTCTTTTCCAAAGCATTCATTATGTCTGACATCTTCAGTGGCATGGAAAACCACACAGGTTGCTAGCTCTAGTTTCGTATCCGACAGGTCAAACCAATGATAGGAATAGATAAAAACAAATAATACAGTGATGTATTTTTATTATATGCAGAAATCAATGAGCAAAAAGCTCTACAAAAGTGTGTATGAAAATATGTAGAAAATATCTAGAGGCTAAGACTACTCTAAGGAATTCTCCCTCTCTAGCCTTACTATAATATTCTCCATATCCACTATCTGTTGTTTTTCCTCCTCGTGTAACATAATTCCCTCCGCATACGTGATTCCAGTCACGTCACTCTCTTTTAACTAACTTCCATTTGCTCTCTGCCTCTGATCCACCTTCTTTCTCCTATTGTATACTTGCCAAACTTTGGTCCCTAATGTCCCAATTATTTCCTCTTGGTTGATAATAGGCCCAACAATGTATGTCGCTCTATTAATCATATTCCCAATGGTCATATTTCCAATAGCCATTTTCTTTACTCTCCTTTAGTGTTTTTCCATTTCACACCCTAAAAAAGCCCTCATTAATGGCCCCCACTAATTTATTTTTGAAAACCACCAAAGTTCACAAATCCCCCACTTGAAATTAAAAAAACGATTTCTGGGAATTTTTGTGGTCTCAATAAGATTATATTTAAAAAAGAGTGTCATGCGACTTGAACCTTTGCATAGTGAATAAGATCCAAATTTTACTATAGTGACTTGAACTCTATCTCTGACATCAAACCATATACAACCTTTTCAAAGGTGTATTTTTTAAAGCCCGTACATTAAAGGTTATGCACGTCTATTCCAGTATAGTAAATGCTCTAGATATTTATGCCTCACATAGGTAAGTCTATATAGAATACTCTTGTAGTCTAGGTACTTCACTTTGATTGGAATATAGATCTCATTAAGAGTTTAACTCACCCTTACATCTACTACAAGAATCATGCTTCTCATAATTTTATAACATGTTTATTCTCATATCACTTCATAACTTGTTATTACCATTGACCATATTTCTTGGGATCTGGAGTTAGTTAGGTAGGGTTACCATCATGAGTGATCTTCGTTCTAAGGGCAATACTCTCATACTCTTAGAAGTATTATGGACTTTCTCTCTTGCTAATTCTTCGTCAAAAGATCTGCTAAGTTTTTCTTAGTGCGTACATGATCCACTCTAAAAGCTCCTATAGAGAGTAACCATCTAATAGTGTTGTTCTTACGACATATTTTTCGTCTATTACCATTATAAAAGTGGTTCTCAATCTTTGCAATAGCCACAGTACTATCACAATGGATCAACACAAATGGTTTCGGTTTTCCCATAGAGGAATCTCTACAAGCAAGATTCTCAGTGAACTTGCTTCTTCAGTAGTTGTTGTTAGTGTTATATCTCACCTTCCATAGTGGATTGAGCCAAAATAGTCTATTTCTTTGACTACCAAGAAATAGCCCCACTGATGAGTGCGAAATTATGCTACATTTGCATTGCATTTAACTTGCATTCTAGGACATAATTAGGACTTTAAGATTGATTTTAGCATTTATTTATCTTTGTTCGGGTTGAGCGGATGTTTTCTTGGCTTTGTTGTGCAAGTTGGATAGATTGAAGCCAAAACGAGTAGAGAATGGATGCAAGAAGATGGAACTTGGTGTTGAGGCAATGCAAAGACCAATTCGAGGACCAAAACTAAGTCGACTTGGAGCCTGAATCGAAGATAAGCAACTTGAAGTGAAGGCACCACACAAACCCAGACAATGCTTGGGCCCATGGTCGTGTTCCACCACCCACGGGTCGGGTTCAACTACCCACAGCCGAGTATTGCTGATTTTGAGCTCAATTCGTGTCCTAGGTTGTGTCCACCACCCATGGGTTGTGTAACCATGTTGTGTCAACTACACACGGTCAGGGATCATCTAGAATGCTGAAAACCACTATTTGGGGGCCACGATCCATGGCCAGGTCGTACCCCATACCCATGGACGTGGATGGTTGATTTTTTTTTCCTATTTTTTAATTTGGATAAATGAGGGTTCTCCCTCAAGGATTGAACACATTTTTACACTACTATTTTCTAATTTAGAATTTGGTAATTGCATTTTGTTTATAGGATTAAGGTCAGGCGCTTTACATTCAATAAAAATTTGTTTCTAATCCTATTTCATTAAGTGTTGTGATTTGAATCATTAAACTGAGTTTTATTCCAATGAGTTGTCTGGCCAACAAATTACACCTATTAGATACATTGGGGAAGGACCAAGAGGTGAACCTAACTATCTGACCATTTAGTTATTCAAACTAGGGTCCTAAGTCACGAGAGTAGTCTTAAGATTCTCGAGGGTTTTTGGAATTCACCTTGGGTTGCTATGAAGCGGTTGGATAGAAATATCCAAGTAAAGGATTCGATTTACAATCGTACCCTTTACAACAATTATACAACAATTACAAGAGTAAAATAAAGCTATTACAAAGCTCAAATATAACAAGAAGGCTTTACTCTAATGCACATCTAATACAAACTCATGTGAAATGACAAGTATTAGTTATGAAAACAGAAGTTACAGAATCATAAAACTTCATGAAAAAGCATCAAAATATGCATGAACATGTGAGGGAAAACATGAGAAATTATAACATGAAATGCACTCAATCCTAAAGCATAGAATCTCTCATTTCTAAACTCACAAATGCACTTAACAAATAGATGCAACAATTAACACGTAAAATGCTCTAACTCTTTAATAAATGCAACATGCAACTTATGAGATTAATTCTGAAAACGCAGTTTATAAAGAATCAGTCTAGAACCCCAGATAATCGATTAAATGCCATCTTAATCGATTAACGTGATTCAAAATCATAACTGATTCTGTTTTTCAGTTTTTCAGTTCCAACAACTTAACAAACAGTTAGGTTAATCGATTAACGTAATGCCTTAATCGATTAACAGCATTTAAAAAACATGTTCCAGTAGCAACCACTTTTCACAGCAGTTGGGTTAATCGATTAAAGGATTGGTTAATCTATTAACAGTAACTAAAAAGTGTATTTTTAAATACAAAATATCAAATACGTTATGCACTTAGATGATACATGTTTAACACTTAGTTTATGCCTAGAATGCACATATACATGTATTTATGTAATGCATGAACATATTATGAATGACATATCTCATGGATGAAATGATTTAAAAGATATATGCATATGAGACATGTATTAGGTGCCCTAAGCCTTCGACTCAACTTAAACTAGAATCTAGTCTAAGCCTAGTACCAAATAAAGACTTAAGCACGTTGATTTGTTGGTGATCTTCAAGCTCTTTTAGGCACAAGTTGTCCTCATCAAAACCATGACATTCAAGGAGAGCTTTTCAAAGTGTTCCTCTTGACATGCACACTTTCAATCTCCCCCTTTTTGATGATGACAAACACTACATCAAGTTCATCAATTGAAATAACAATTGCTTGATGAATAAGCTTGAAGATTGTGTTGGCAAGGTTGATGGAATGCGCACATTTATCGGAAGCTGTTATAACGATCAACCTGCACAATCAAGAAACAACAAAACAACCTTTCTCCCCCTTTTGACATTATCAAAAAGATAACCCAGGTCAAAAAAGCTAGGAAGAGATATTAGTTAATCATAAAACAAAGTTAATGAATTGTCTAGAACACTGATGAGGCGTAGAATGCGAGATATTGTCCAGAACACTGATGAGGCGTAGAATGCGAGATATTGTCCAGAGTTTGAGAAGTTGAGATTTCTCATCTAGGGTGATAGTAGTCTGACCGTACCTGATAATAGAGATCATCCTCCACATCCCTAGATTAGAAGGCTTTATATCTTAGATTGCCCTAGGTTTAGTCCTTCTATATGGCTATCTTTTAAGTGTTATGATGCTTTGTAATTTCGAGACACATTTTCTCTTTGCTTTCTGGATTGTAACTCTAACTATTTACTATTGTTGCAACTTTATGACTTGATATGCATGCCATTTTGAACATTAAATCGTTTCTATTATGGTTTCATTTTGCTTATATATGTGATATATAGCATGATTGCATGTTTAATGGATCTTGATCATGTTTGGTTATATGTAAATATTATGCTTTATTGAGCCTACTGCTTCAATGTTATAATATAAATACTTGATCATTACATGCTTGATTAGTACATGTATAACCCTCCATGCCATTAAATCTGTCATACTATTGTATTCTGTTTCTTTAATCAATTAACCTGTTGTTTTAATTGATTAAATGCTGATAAATTTGTGCACTTGTTCAATTCTTTTATCAACTAGTTAATTAATTACATTCCCAACACTAATTGATTAATTACAGTTTGAGTTCACTTCATATCTCTTCTTACATTTGACCAAAATTTCATTTAGTTTATCTTTTTGATAATGTCAAAAGGGAGAGAAATGCTGCTTTGTTGTTTTAATGTGTACAGTTTGTATATAATACCAAGCTTCTATTGTCTAACTATCCGCGTTAAACTTTAAAATCAACAACCATGCATTCTGTGATCATCTTCAATCTATGCATCAAAACAAATTTGGTGTTGAGTTTGTCATCATCAAAAAGGGGGAGATTGGAAATGTGTCAAGAGAGCACTTAAGCTTGCCTATGTTTTGATGGAGACAAAGGACTTAGTGAAAGCTTAAAGACAACTCGACATGCCAAAGATTCAAGAGTTTAATGTCTAGACTAGAGTCTTAGATGTGTCTTAGTTATTGAGTCTAGGTTAGGTAAACCTAGATGCAAATCTCACAAAGTCTAAAAACTATCATATCATTTACATGAGACATGCCATATAGTTTATTTTATATGTTCATGCATTAATCATACATGTTATTTGTGCATTTTAAGCATAACATATAGGTAGTTTACCAATTAACATCTTAACTGAAAATACGCCAGTTAATGAATTAAGTAAAGATTTAATCGATTAACGTGAAAACAGTTTTAACAGTTTCAAGAGAAAAACAGATTTCAGTTACTCTCTAACAGCCCGTTAATCGATTAACAGGTAACGTAATCGATTAACTAGGTGAAAAACAACTTTTCTATATAAATTGTTTTGTTAACAGATTTCACATACAATTTGATACATTCATGCATTCATATTAGAATTTCTAGATTGCGTATTTTCATATTCATGTATGTCATATAGGTAGAGGGAATTGCATGTGAGATTAGATTGAGATAGTATTATGCTTAGGATTAACATGTCATCCATTTTATATTATCAAATGTGTTCTTCATCGTATCTTGTTCTTGCATGATTCTTTCAGTACTGTTTAGAGAACAATTAAGGGTAGAAATTACATGTTCTTCATGATTTTCATCTTATACATATTCATAGTAATTGTGAGATTTGTATAGGTTTATAGCTTGTTCTTTCTTATTATATTTGATCTATTTTAGTGCTTCACATTACTTTGTTCTTTGTATTGTTTGTGTAACAAGGGAAGTCATCTCTTGGTGTCGTACCGCCAAAGAGATCGGGGAGTCTTCACCAAGACTTGGAAGTCTTGAGTTTAGAGCATACTCTTAGCTGGGGCTGGATCATAGGAAAGGTTTTCCTAGGCAATTGGGTAATGTCAAACTAAGGTATAGGTTTTAGGAACTCAATAAGGGAACGTTCAAGGTCTTGTGATTCGAAGTGTATTTGTTAGGCACATTGGTTTCAATTTTAGTGAAGAAAAATATCCTGGATCAGTGGGGAGGACTGGATGTAGTTTTGTAGTGGACCGCAAAACGAACTAGTATAAAAACCTTGTTGCAGGTTGTTTCTTTCCCTTATCTCTTTACTATTTTTAGTATCTTTTAATTGCCTATTGAAGCTGATATTTTGAATATAGCATTACTGCCAGATAAAGATCATTTCTATTCAAATATATATGCTAAATCAATTTTGTATAATCTGTAATTGGGTGTGTAATTGAGCCAGTCAACAACTGCAATTTCTGTGCGACTTAATCAATTAAGTCATAGCTTTAATTGATTAACTGGGCAAGTTTCCATAATAGGTCTTTGGTGCAAATAGCGATAAGTGGGAACCGCGACACCTATTCACCCCCCCCCCCTCTAGGTGTATTGTGTATTTTGTCACTGATATCTAACAGTTCAAACATTTGTTCAAGACATAACTAGAAAAACAACAAAACAACAAAAACAACAATTATCCACAATCAAGCAACATTACAAAGTGAATTCATAGACAACAAATGTTCTAAGACTCAGGCTCAGTGTTATCATCATCAAGGTCCATGTTGTTGATCGTATAAGAAAGACATTGAAGCTTGAATTGGACTTATTGATTCTGAGCGTCAAGAGCATCCATCTGATTATAGATGTAGCCTCGACGAGAGAATAACTCATCCATAATCATCTGATTGGTAGGCATGGGAACATATGAAGAAGACTCAGCATGAAACTCAAAAGGTTGATGTTTAGGAGGGTTAGTAGAGACATTTGTAGTTGGATCAGCAGGTGCAGCCTGTCTATCACTTTGATGCTTATAGAGTCTATCAATAGGATCTCGAAAGAAGCCCATTTTTTGGATCACATCCACATCGATCTTCCTATCGCATGCATGAAGTGTGACTTTGGATTCACCAGCAGTGGATACACCAAAATGCTCAAGTATGTTGGTTATGAAGATTGCATAAGGCAAAGGCTTGTGAGTATCTCGAATAGACCACATATATCTCATTACTGTATTAGCCCAATTGATTGAAAGATTATGCTTAAGAGCATACACCAATTGCAGTTCCAGGTCATTAATTTGAGAATGATTTGAATATTTTGGAAGAATGACATAGCTCAAAAATTAATTAAGCAAACGATCTTCGAGATTAATATTTCCTATAGCAAGGATATCTCTACTCTTTACAGTTTCACCTAAAGCCAGTGGCTTACACATTTCTATTTCCCTTTTAGTGAATCTACACATAGAGTAGTAGAACTCTTTGTATCATAATTATCCCATTCACATACCTGACCGAAATATTTTATGCTACCTTGAGAAGATATGTTACAGCATATTGAACTGAAGGTCTTAATATCCAAATGACTTCTTTTCCTTTCACAAAGGATGTTAGACAATTTTTCCTAAAGTTCAAGTTGCAGTAAAATACTTTAACAAGTTCAGGATAGTAGGCATTTGATTTCTCACAAAAATCAAAAAGATGTTGTTGCCTTAGAAGAGCAGGGAAATGAAAATCTTCAAACTCAAAGATACTTACATTGCTATAGTGGGGAGGAAATATGGAGCATCCAAGAAAATGCTCTGAGAAAACTTTTTTTTGTTCATCATTTGTGAGAAGACGTGCCAAATCCAAAGGATTTAGTCTTAGAAGATGAAGCTCCTTGCTTCCTTTGAGACATAGAATATGGTACGTTGCTTCTTAGCTCTTGATGATGAAGCCATTGATTGAGTTTTTTAAGAAATTAGGTTTTGAGGTTTTGAGAGATTTAGGGATTTTTGATTCAGGCCACTAAACACAAAATCTATGGAATAGAAGTGCTTATAATTGAAAAAGTCATATGAAATGAGTCAAAATCACACAAATCAGATTAAAAATTAATAAATTTGAGAAAATCTAGGGTGAAGACGAAAAGAGAGGTTTGAGGAAGAAGAAGAAGTGTTTGAAAAATGAGGAGGAAAACTTAAATACTAGTCAGAGTATTCGGTTACTCAAAGTGAGTATTTGGTTACTCAACTTAAAAAAATTCCCAGATTTTAAACAAATAACTTAGGTAATAGATTACACGGGAGGATAATCAGTTACTGAAAGTTCCTGCTCAATATAGTAATCGGTTACTCTCCAGAGTAATCGGTTGCTGACCCTCAAATTTCAAATTTCAGGCATATTGATGTCTCGTAATCGGTTACTGAACATATGTAATCGATTATGCACCCATAAATTTGAAAGTTTTGATTAAAATTAAGCAATTTGAAGTACAAGTAGGCATAATATACACACAATGAAGCCAATATATAATCATGAATAAGCAATTAAGCCAAGTAAGCTTCATCAAGTATGCCTAATTCTCGTATAATTTTATAGAAAGGTTCTTTAGCCAAGGATTTAGTGAATATATCTTCTAGTTGGTCATGAGTATCAACAAATTCTACAGATACATCTTTCTTTTGGACATGGTCCCTAACGAAGTGGTGTCGTATATCTATGTGTTTGGTTCTAGAATGCATTATTGGATTCTTTGTGAGATTTATAGCACTATTATTGTCACATTTTAGGGAAATGCATCCTAAGTCTAAGCCATAATCTCGTAATTGTTGTTTAAGCCACAACACTTGGGCACAACAACTACCTGCCGCTATGTATTCTGCCTCAGCAATACTTAGGACAACACATGCTTGTTTCTTGCATGACCATGAGACAATGCATTTCCTAATATATGACAAGTACCACTTGTACTTTTGCTCTCAGTTTTGAATCCAGAAAAATCTGAATCTGAATGTCCAACCAAATGATATATACTTCCTTTTGGATACCATAATCCCACGTCAGTTGTGCCTTTTAGATATTTAATGATTCTTTTGACAACAACTAAATGTGACTCTTTTGGTTTTGATTGGTACCAAGCACATAAACGAACACTAAACATTATATTAGGTCTAATGGTAGTTAAATAGAGTAGGGAACCAATCATACCTTGATACTTTGATATATCAATGTATTTTCCAGCTTCATCTATATCAATGTATGTACCAGATCCCATAGGAGTGACAATTGACTTGCAGTCATCCATTTCAAATCTTTACAACAAGTATCTACAGTATTTGGATAGACTAACAAAAATACCGTCCTCGAGTTTTTTGATTTGTAATCCAAGGAAGTAATTTAACGTCCCCATCATAGACATTTCAAACTCTCCTTGCATCATTTTGTCAAAATCACTACACAAAATCTCATTTGTAGAACAAAAAATAATATCATCTACATATATTTGAACGAGAAGAGTATGATGATTTATTTTCTTAATAAAGAGTGTAGTGTCGACCTTTCATTTGGTAAAACCTTTTTCAAGTAGAAAGTTTGTTAGACGATCGTACCAAGCACGAGGAGCTTGGTTTAAGCCACCTTTAGTTTATACACATGAGAAGGATGCTTGTAGTCTTGAAAACCTAGAGGTTGTTCTAGAAACACTTCTTGTATATAATCATTTAGAAAAGCACTCTTTACGTCCATTTGATATAACTGAAAATTTAAAGAGCAACATATGCAAGTAGCAACCAAATAGCTTCAAGTCTAGAAACAGGAGCGAAGGTTTCATTAAAATCAATTCCTTTTTCCTGATTATATCCTTGTGCTACTAGTCTGACTTTATTTATAACAATAATTCCATTTTCATCTGATTTATTACGAAACACCCAACGACTTCCTATAACATGCCTATTATCTGGTCTAGGAACAAGTTCCCAAACTTTATTTATCTCAAACTGGTTCAACTCTTCCTGTATAGCAAGAATCCAGTGTTCATCCTCGATTACATCATCAATCTTAGAAGTTTCTATTTGAGAAATGAAAGCCATGTTTAAACAAGCATCATTTAACTTTAAACGGGTAGTGACACCCTTACTTATGTCGCCAATGATGTTGTTAATAGGATGGTCTCAATGAGTTCTCCATTCTTTGGGTAAATCAGAATAATATGCTCTTTTTGAGAAGATAGAGTATCATCCATTTTCAAATGCTCAGTATTGGTTGTTGTATTGGTAAATGAATCCTCTTTTAAAGGGGAACTTTGCAACTCCTCTTCATCAAGAGTTAACCCATCCTTTATTATAGGATTAGTTTCATCAAAAGACATAGGAACATATACTTCCATGGCTAGAGTTCTTGTATTGAAAATTCTATAAGCTTTACTTGTAAGATAGTAGCCTAGGAAGAGTCATTCATCAGCTTTTGCATCAAACTTGCTGAAGTTATCTTTGCCATTATTTCAAACAAAAAATTTACAAACAAATACATGCAAATGAGAAATGTTCGGTTTTGCTACCTTTAAAGAGTTCATAGGGGGTTTTCTTTAGAATTGATCTTATAAGAACTTTGTTTGAAACATAACATGTCATACTAACTGCATCAGCCCAAAAGTATTTTGGGAGATTAGTTTCATTCAACATTGTAAGAGCAAGTTCTTCTAAGGACTAATTCTTTCTCTCTACAACAACATTTTGTTGTGGTGTTCTAGGAGCAGAAAAATTGTGATTGATACCCAGATCATCAAATATTCTTCAAAATAAGCATTTTGTAATTTTCCCCCATGATCACTTCTTATAGCAGCAATTTTCAAATATTTTTCATTTTGAACTCTGTCAGTATATTTACTAAAGGTTTTGAATGACTTATATCTTGAATAATCATCTACTATAATGAGAGCATAGTAGTTACCACCATTACTTTTAGTCTTTGAGGGGCCAAATAAGTCCATATGTAGTAATTGCAATGGTCTATCGGAAGAAACCATATGCTTAGGTTTGAAAGAGGTTTTTGTTTGTTTGCCCATTTGACAAGCACTATATGGTTTGTCTTTAACAAACTTCATTTTGGGTAAATCAACAACTAAATCTTTCTTAATCAGTTTATTCAAGTGATCCATATGAATATGAGCAATTCTTATATGCTAAGGCCATGCATCATTATTATTATTAGCAACTAAACATTTTATTGGTAAAGAAGAATCTATGTCAATCATATATATTATTTATCCTTTTACCAATTAGTTTAGTGTTATTAGAATCCTTACTTTTGATGATGCATTTATTAGGATAGAAAGCCACATGAAATCCTATGTCGTATAGTTGACTTATGCTCAGCATGTTGTGCTTGAGTTCTTCAACATATAGTACTCCTTCTATAGTTGTTGAAGGTGGCTTACTGATCCTACCAACTCCAAGTATTTTTCCTTTGTTGTTATCACCATAAGTGACATAGCCTTTGTCCCTTCGAGTAAGGACATAGAACTTATCTTTGTCGTCTGTCATGTGCTTCGAGCAGCTGCTGCCCAAGTACCATAGATTGCCGGCAGCTCTCAAATTTTCCTGCAAAATAGGTTAAGTGATATTAGGTACCCAATTTTCTTTGGATTCTACATGGTTAGCACCTTTCTAAACCTATCTACAATGATCTAAGGGCACTCCATTTTTTCTAATCATGCAAGTGCTTGATGTATGCCCATTGTTCTTACTATAAGTTCATATCGGATGATGCTTATATATCCTAGATTTATTGTTATTACAATTAAATGAATGGATACTTTGTTTCTGAAAATTTATCTATGTTGAGAGATTTTGTTTCTTAGAAACTTGACTTTTTGAATAACCAAGACCTCTTCGGTCTGTAAAATCTTTGCTCTATAATAATTTTGTCTAGATTTTTGCTACTCTGGTTTATCTTATTAAGTTCAAGACTTAATATTGAAACTTTATTTTCAAGAGTAATGCAATTTTGACATGAAGAAGGTGATGGTTTATTCATGAATACTCCTAACTCGGTTTTTTGTTTTAAAAATAGTTTGGTGAGTTTGACATATTCATCATGTAAATCATTAAATGCAAGTTGCAATTCAGAAGAAGAAAATAAGTTAGTTTCATTTAACTCTTCATCATTAGAATGATGAGATGCCATTAGTGAGAGATGTGCTTGTTCTTCATTTTCTGATTCAGAGGCAGGATTGGTATCATTGTCTTCCCAAGTAATGTAGGCTCTTCATCTAGTCCTCATTTCATTCTTGCCTTTGAAGGTATTTTGTTTCAGGTTTGGATAGTCCATCTTCATATGATCAGGTTTACCATATTCAAAGCATGTGAAGTTTTGGTTTCTTTCTTCATTTGTCCAGTTTTAGCGCCTTTGTTCCTTTTAATGAACTTGCTGAAATTCTTTACAAAAAGACTCATGTCTTCCATCTCTTCCTTTTCTGATTCATCTCCTCATGAATCATATATGTCTTCCTTTGCTTTTAGAGAGATATTCTTCTTCTTCTTTTCTAGCACTTCTTGTTGGTCAAGTTGGTTGAGTTCCAATTCATGTTCCTTCAATTTACCAAATATAATAGTCAAAGACATTTTTGATAAACTTTTCTTTTCGGAAATGGCTGTAACTTTTGGTTGCCATGTTCTGGTGAGTGATCTTAGAACTTTTAAGTGCAATAAGATGATATGTAAGGTAAGTAAATCTATTTTGTAACTCTAGCATTTTCTCTCTAGGCTTCATACAGAATATTTCATATTCCTAGAAGAGAGTGTTGAGTCTCAACCTTTTGACTTCCTCAGTTCCTTCATGTGTAGTCTCTAGATTATCCAACATTTCTTTAGCAGATTTGCAATTTGATATTATAAAGTATTCATCAATGCCAAGTGTTGATGTGAGGATGTTCTTTGCCTTGAGATTGCATTGCATCTTCTTTTTGTCTTCATCATTCCATGAGGGTTTTGGCTTCATTCCCCTTATACCATTAATAATAGTGAATGGTTCATAAGGTCCTTCCTCAATCACATTCCAGATGTCCAGGTCTTAAGATTCTATAAATATTCTCATTCTAATTTTCCAAAAGTCATAACATTCTCCAATAAAACTTGGAGGGCGATTTATGTTGGAACCTTTTCTGAGAAATGATCTTGCGGCCATCTTAGATTCAGGATCAGATTTGAGAATAACTTACTCAAACAAGCTCTGGTGTCAATAGTAAGACTTGAATAAACTAAGAGGGGGTGAATTAGTTGTTTAAAAACTATGCCAAATTTTTCTGCAAAATTCAATAGTTAATAGTAGCAGAAAAGTTATGCAGAAAATATCAAGTAAATTTAAGGAATTAAGTAAAAACAGAGTACACAAAGATTTTATTCTGATTCACCTTCTTGTACACCAAAGGCTACATCTAGTACTCTTGCAGCGCAAGAGATTTCTTCACTAGATATTAAGAGTGGAAATTACAATTTCTCACCCCGAGATTTCCTTATACGTTACTCTCTAATACCTATATCACAGCTTGAAAACACCCTTTCCAAGTACCTCTATCCTCTTTCTTTATCACACCCTTGGACAGAAAGTAATTCAACAAATTGAATGAAGAAAACTTTAACTAGGGCAAGGATTGCCTTTGCAAGATTTGACAATATAGACTCTTGCAATCCAATAACTCTTTTGTATACTTTAGTACTAATGCTCAGAAGGTTTGAATAACTTGAAACAACACTTAAGGCAACTTCATATAATATACTCTAAAAGTTATGAACAAGTTGCAAGGAGTGTAGAGCAAGTATTTCATAAAAGTATAGATTATGTAAGTGAGTTATATGTTGTAAATTATGAGTTTCAATGCCTTTATATAGACTTCCCAATCAGCCAAAACACCTCTACAAAATTGATTGGAATGAAACCATTTCATTTGGGTTGAAAACTGTGTAGTTTGAATCTGAAAACTGGTGCAACAACTCTCAGTAATCGATTACATAATTGATATAATCGATTACCCAAACATTATGTCTAACTAAGAAATTGATTTTCACGGGTTGTAATTCATTACTCAAAAGGTGTAATCGATTACTCAACTATTTTGTCAATAGAGTAAGTGTTTATCATGTTGTGTAATTGGTTACTCAAAAGGCGTAATTGATTATCCTGATCATTTTGGTTGGATAACTTGTTTCACACTCATGTAACCTATTACTTAGTTCTGGTAACCTGTTACTTAGTCACAGTAACCTGTTACTTAGATCTAGTAACCTGTTACAAAGTATTTCAAACTTGTTTTCATTTATACTTGAGTTTGTCAATTTTATTTTTTAAATACTTTTGAGCATTACTAGTAATTGTATATTTAGAGTATAAGGATAGAAGTACCCAAAGACTTAGATTCTAAGTTCTTGAAGCTTTATCTTCATAAGTATCCTTCCTTTTCTTCTTTTATATGATGTTGGTGTCTTCATCAAAATCGTGCCAAGGTCAGGAGCCAAATCTTCTTCACAGACTTTCCATCCATTATGATTCATATCCATATCCATCCAATTACCATCCTTACTTAAACATTTCATTTAGGGAAATTTTACATTGAGCTTTGGAGACTCCATTTAGCACATAACATACATTTAATAAAATTTCACCCCACCAATAGGGTGTTGCATTATAACCTAGCATAATAACTATAACTATTTCAGTTAAAGTTCTATTTTTGTTTCAGCTTGACCATTTATTTCAGGTAAATAGGGTGCAGTTGTTTCATGAATAATGTAATTCAATTTATAAAAATCATTAAACATGTTAAAATCATACTTAGTGGTTCTATCACTTCTGAGTTTCTTTATTTTCTTGTTAAGTTGATTATCAACTTCAGTCATATATAACTTAAATATGTCAAGCACTTGACATTTATTTTTCATGATATACATAAGTAAAATCATAGTAGTCATCAATAAAAGTGATAAAATAACGTTTACCATTTATAGTTAACGTTCCATCCAATTCATATATATAAATATTTCAATCTTAATAAGAGTATACAGGTTTGCCCCTATGATTAGGTAAAACCAACGTTATTAAGAAGATAACCAACAACTAAATTCTTCTTCATCTATGGAGTGTGCATCAAATCTTTGAGAATAAGAGTTTTCCCAAATGTAAACTTCAGTTCCACATCGACATTTCCAGCAACAATAGTGGTGTGGGAATCACCCAACAACGTTTCTTGTCACTAACATGTGTGTATGTTTTGAACATAGCAGATATGGTGAGAGGCGCCAATATCTACCCACCACCTATCAGATCCTCCAACCAAAATGACCTTTGATAACACCGTCATAAATGGCTCATCAATCATGTTGTCCTAAGAAGGAAGATCCATGGGTTTATCTTTTCACTTGTGTTCTATATGACCTTTCTTCCCACATTTGAAGCAAATAAACAAATTTCCAGAATCATTCTTAGCAAGTGGTTTAGCATATAGGACCTTCTAGAGGTTCCAATTCATGTAGAAATTGGTGTTCCTAGTCTTATTCCCATTGCAATTCGGATTCTTAAAATTCATAAAATTGTTGCAAAGACAAGTGATTGTAAGACTGAGATTGCAACTAAGAGAGGGTGAAGTAGTTGACTTAAAATTATGGCCACTTTTTCTGCAAAATCAAGAGTTAAAGTGCAGCGAAAAATATATGCAGAAAATAACCAAATAAATAATCAAAGAGATAAGGGAAAAGAGAATACACAAGGATTTTTATACAGGTTCACCTTCTTGTCAGCCGAAGGCAACGTCTAGTACTCTTGCAGCACAAGAGATTTTTCACTAAAGATTATGAGTTGCAATTACAATATCTCACCCTGAGATCTCTATGTACCTTACACACTCCCTAATCCTTATTCACTCTTGTCAAAACACCTTTCCAAGTGATTCTAATCCCCTTTCTTATCACACTCTTGTGAAAGAAAGTATTCTATAATAATGATGAAGAATGTTCAACAATGGCGAAATTGCCTTTACAAGCTTGAAAGTAATGTAACTTGTAATCCAATCAACTCTTTTGTATACTTAGTACTAATGATCTTTATAATTTGGTAAACTTGAAACACTTTACTTTAAGCAACTTGAGAAAAATCAACTTTAAAAGTTTAAGAACTAGTTGCCAAAAGTGTAGAAAATGATTTCAAAATGTGTGTAAGAGCTTTTGAAATTTGTATGAGAGTTGTGTTTTTGTGTTGTGAGATCCAATGCCTTTAAATAGACTTTCCAATCACCCATTGTTCCTCTACGAAAAGGTAGGAATGGATTGGAGTGAAGGCATTTCGTTTGGGATGAAAACCTTTCATTTTGTATATGAAATCTGATGCAACAACAATCAGTAATCGATTACAACCAGTGGGTAATCGGTTACTCAACTTCATTAAAACTGGTAATCTGTTACTCAAATACAGTAATGGATTACTCTGATCAATTTTAAGTTGGATAACTTTTTTCTCACTAATCGAGGCTGAATCCAATACAAATAGTATAACAATTAAAACTGCAGTACTAGGAAGTGACTCCTAGGTCGTTTCCCAAGGATTATCTTTCAAGAAAAACATCAAACACCTTATACTCACACACACACAAGGGGGTTTTTGTTGTTGGATAGTATGAACATAAATCAAATTCAGAAACAATAGTTAAGCAATGTAATAAAATGACTAAATCCCTTTGGTTCGTTTGTTCACAACTCAATCCTTGGTTTCAAAAGATAATTTTCAGATTCTAACCATTAACTTCCGAATTTGTTGAGAATCAATTAACTAAGCGATAATCAATTCAAAGTTCCAGAACCTATACCTCTAACTAGGCGAAATCAGTATAAGCATGAAACAATTAACAAATTCACACGAACTAAGCATTCATGCACTAGAGAGAGTAAATCAACTAAGTGAAGATAAAATCAACCATCCAGTTTCTAAGCAATGGAATTAAGCAAACCATATTCAGAAATAAGATAGAAGAAATCAACAATAAAGAAACCGAAAATGCATTAATAACAAAACCTCAAGAGTTATGATTCATTACCAAAGGACTTTAGCCTTCCATGGCAATGGAAGAACAAACCGAAAATGCAAAATGAAGAAGAAGTGAAACCCTAGCAGAGCAAAAAGAGGGGAAAATGGAAATGTAGTGTATTTCAAAATGAGGAAAAATGAATTGTGTGTGTTTGGAGTGGGGAATCTGAATTTAACCCCTCCAACACACATAAAACTGAATTGGGCCTAAACAATGGGCCCAAAGCTAAATTACAATAAAAAAAATCCTAAAATCAAAATACAATCTTCACTTCAACACATATCCTCGACTTCCATAATGCCGAAAATGTCATTGGTACCAAATGTGATATGAAATCTTTTTAGGAATATTAGTCTAATAAAGTCTAAAACACTAAACCATGTGAAACAAAGTCAATTAGGCACCAAGAATCATCAATCATGCTAAATTAAGGTTATGAATAGTGTGTAATATATTGCTCATCAAATACCGCCACACTTAACCTTTTTGCACTCCTGGGCAAAATCAAGAAATAAGACTATGCTAACCAATATGCACCAAAGTGAGTCATGCAAGAAGATCACAAAAACTAGAAACCTAAGAAAATCACATACTTCACAATGAAATCTAGGAACTAGTGTGTAATATATTTCTCATCAAATACCCCCAAACTTAACCTTTTGCACTCCATGAATATCATCCAATGAATTCAAGTATGCCACGAAACCAATCAAACCAAGAGGCGAGTCACAACAATGATAGAATCTCACAAGATATACTCTCTAAAGTGTTTACACTCATGTGTTTTAGGTTGCAAGTGTTTACACTCAAAGCACTTCATGAAAACAAACACAACCATATGCTTGACAAGCCTACAACATCAACATCATAAGCACATGCACATAAAGATCAAAAGGACTTTTCAAGGTTGTAATGGGGCCAAGGACAAGGTAGGATAAATATGAGATATGTAGGTAAAACCAAACGGAATAGAGGAGCAATGGGGAATAAGTAAAAAGTCAGCAAAAATCAACCAAAAATAAGACCAAATCTCTGATTTCAATCTTCTTTGCCTTACTCAACCTTTTTTTACTTTTGTTTCTCTTTTTGTTTCTCTTTTTGTTGTTTTTCCTTTTGATTTTCGTTTTTTTTATGAACACTTATGTACACAATTGTATTAACAATCATTAAGACATAACCAAGAATCCACAAGATTTGAAGAACAATGCACCCTTTCTTACTTAATACGCATTCCCGAAACAATTCCAAAGCTCGAAAATTCCCTAAGGTTAGGACAATCATGGTTTTTCACTTATAAGCATGTAATGAGCTAAATAATAATGAAAGAGATAAAAGTCTCAAAGGGGCTATCAAAGGATAAATTCATTCAAGGTAGGCTTATATGGCTAAATGGCTTATTCTAAAGAAATGCCTAGATCACTTCAATATGTGCATGTCAATATCAAGTATCAACAAGAAAGAAGTCAAGTTCTAGAGTGCCATTAATCAAGAGTGAAATCACACATGAAAGAATATTAGATGGCATACAAC
>NW_017717581.1:0-211 GCF_001865875.1 Lupinus angustifolius
AATTAAGGCTCAAATTCTCACAAGGGACAAGTCTATCATAATTGTTTCAACCTCTTAATTCTCAAAAGCAACTTGACATACAGAAATGCATGGATTCACACCACAAGATATCAAGACATAAGTGATTTAAAGTATGGGAGAAAATTCCCAAACCTAAGAAAAACCTAAAAGTCAAAGAAAAGCATGCAACAACAAAACCTACAATAGTCTC
>NW_017717582.1:0-27768 GCF_001865875.1 Lupinus angustifolius
GAAAACTCCCTGATTCATGGAAGGAGGAAATTGGGTTCAACCAATGAGTCCTCCTCCACAAGTGCATCCACTAAGGAAGGATTTGTGAGGAAAGGCTTGAGGCGATGCCCATTAACCTTGAAGCTCTTATCTGTGGATTCACTTTTGATTTCTACAGCACCATAAGAAAACACATTAGTAACAACAAATGGACAAATCCACCTAGAAAGAACCTTATCACTCATGAGTCCAAGCCTAGAGTTGTACAACAATACTTTTTGACCAACCAAAAATTCCTTCGTAGAAATCAATTTATCATGGAATCTTTTGGTCGGCTCTTTATAGAACTTAGAGTTCTCATAGGCTTCTAAGCGAATCTCGTCGAGTTCATTCAATTGTAGCTTTCTTTCTTCACCGGCTTGATCAAGAGCCAAGTTACAAGTTTTCACAACCCAATATGCACGATGCTCTATCTCTACAGGAAGATGACATGCTTTACCAAAGACATCCTGGTAAGGGGACATCCTTATGGGTGCCTTGTAAGAATTCCTATGTGCCCAAAGAGCATCATCAAGTCTATTGCTTCAATACTTTCTGTTAGGCTACACCATCTTCCCCAAAATCCTCTTTATCTCTCTATTTGAAATCTCAGCTTGTTCATTATGTTGGGGGTGATAAGGTGTGGAAACTCTATGAACAACCCCATATTTATTGAGCATAGCTTGTATGGATCTATTGCAAAAGTGGGTGCCTTGGTCACTAGCAATGGCTCTGGGTATGCCAAACCTGCAAAAAATGTGAGACCTAACAAAATCCATAACAACCCGAGCATCATTAGTCCTGGTGGCCTTAGCTTCCACCCATTTAGAAACATAATCAACAGAAAGTAGAATATAGTAAAAGCCAAAAGAAACAGGAAATGGACCCATGAAATCAATACCCCGGACACCAAACACCTCGCAAAACAACATAGGTTGTTGAGGCATCTCTTGTCGCCATGAAAGGGTACCACCTGCTCTCTAACACTCCTCACAAGTGCTACAAATCCTCCACGCATCTTTGAAAATGGTGGGCCAATAAAATCCATAATCAAGTACCTTTCGTGCTGTCCTTTGGGTACCAAGATGGCCACCCACTGCAGAAGAATGACAAAACCGAATGACTGACTCAATCTCATGATCTGGAGTGCATCTTCTAGTAACCTGGTCAGTACACAATCTCCACAAATAGAGATCATCCCAAACATAATATTTAGCATCACTCTTAAGTTTATCATTTTGAGCTCTAGATGCAAGTGAAGGAAAAACAGATGCAACCAAATAATTTACAATATTGGCAAACCAAAGGGTAGGTAAAAGTTGTTCATCAGGAAAAACATCTCTGATAGGCATCATATCAACAACTCCCTCAATCCTGCTCAAGTGGTCAGCCACCAAGTTTTGTGCTCCACTCATGTCATGGATTCCAAATCAAACTCTTGGAGCAAGAGCATCCATCTAATCAACCTTGGTTTGAAATAAACTTTCTTCAATATGAACTTCAAAGCTGTATGGTCAGTGAAAACAACAATTCTAGAACCAAGCAAATAAGACCTAAACTTATCCAGAGCAAATACAATAGCTAAAAGCTCTTTTTCAGTTGTGGTGTAATTTGCTTGTGCAGCATCTAACATCTTGGAAGCATAATAAACTACCCTAGGAAGTTTGTCCACTTTTTGAGCAAGGGCAGCGCCCAATGCATAATTAGAAGCATCACACATCAGCTCAAAAAGGAATGTCCAATCAGGTGCCTGGATAATCGGAGTGGTGGTCAAGGCTGTCTTAAGGCAATCAAATGCCTCCATACATCTCTCATCAAAATCAAAGACCACTTCCTTTTGCAACAGGTTGGATAGTGGAAGAGTCTTCTTGATAAAATCTTTAATGAACCTGCGATAGAAACCTACATGACCAAGAAAAGAACGAACCTCTCGCACGCAAGAGGGGTAAGGCAATTGTGAAATAACATCTATTTTGGTTGGATCTACCTCGATTCCCCTATTTGATATCACATGCCCAAAAACTATGCCTTGCTTTACCATGAAATGACATTTTTCGTAATTCAGAACAAGGTTAGTTTCGATGCATTTATGAAGAACTCTATCCAGACTATCCAAACATGCATCAAATTAAGATCCATAAACTGTGAAATCATCCATAAACACCTCTATGTAATTCTCTAAAAAATCACTGAAAATGCTTACCATACATCGCTGGAATGTTCCAGGGGCGTTGCATAGGCCAAAAGGCATCCTCCTATAGGCAAAAGTGCCAAAGGGGCAGGTGAATGTGGTCTTCTCCTGATCCTCAGGAGCAATATGGATCTGGAAGTACCCAGAAAAACAACCAAGAAAACAGTAATGAGATTTACCTGCTAATCGCTTAAGCATCTGATCAATAAATGGCAAAGGAAAGTGATCATTTCTTGTTGCTTGGTTGAGCCTCCTATAATCAATGCAGACTCTCCAACAATTATGCACCCTCGTAGGAATCAACTCATCTCTCTCATTCCTTACCATTGTAATTTATGTCTTCTTTGGAACCACCTGAACTGGGCTCACCCAATGACTATCATAAATGCGATATATAATCTCAGCTTGTAAAATCTTTGTGACCTTTTTATTCACAATCTCAAGGATGACTAGATTGAGTCTCCTTTGTGGTTGTCTCACTGGTTTAACTCCATCTTCCAAGAGTATATTATGCATGCACATAGATGGGCTAATACCTGGAATATCAACTAAGGTCCAACCAATGGCCTTCTTATGCTTCTTCAGCACTTGCAACAACTTCTCCTCTTGATCAGCATCAAGGGAGGTGGAAACAATAACTGGAAGCTTGTCATCATCATATAAGTAAGCATACTTGAGGTTTTCAGGCAAAGGTTTAAAATCTCCAATACAGGTGCCTACAAAACAGATGGATCCAAAGTAGTAGACATAGATTCTATAGCTTGCACCTAGACAAACAAATCAGATTGATGTATGATGTCTGTAGCAATAGGGTTTGTGCAATCTGATTCTAGAACATTTTGATCAACAGAAATATGCAGAAACTCGTTAATACAAGAATTACACAGTTCAGAATAAGTGCATGTATGACAAGTGTACGAGTCTATCAATGACATAGAATCAAAATCATTAAGAAAATCACAGATATGCTCATCAGTTAACTCATCAATTAAATCAATATGAAACACAGAATGGTCCTCAGATGGATGCTTCATAGCATCAAAAATAAAAAATCGGACCACAATATCACCAAACTCCATATATAATGTTCCAGCATAGACATATATCTTAGTTCGGGCTGTTCTCAAAAATGGCCTCCCCAAAATGATAGGAACTGTGTTACCAGAGGATCTCTCTTCCATATCAAGAATATAAAAATCAGTCGGAAAAATAAGTTCACCAACCCAAACCAAGACATCCTCTATCAAACCAGCAAGGTAAGCAATACTCATGTTTGCTAATTGAATCACTACCCTAGTGGGTTGCATAGGTCCAAGTGAAAGAGACATGAGAACAGACATATGCATAACATTAATCGAAGCACCTAGATCTAGCAATGCATTCTCAAATTTGCTATTACCTATTATGCAAGATACAACAAATGTACCCGGGTCCTTACATTTTTCAAGAATGTGAGGAACAGGTTTAGCTATTAGTGGGGAAACATTTCTGCCCAAGCTGATTCTCTCATTACATTTGAGCCTCCTCTTGTGAGTGCACAACTCCTTTAGAAATTATGAATATCTTGGAATTTGTTTGATTGCATCAAGTAAAGGTTGTTCACCTCTACCTTTCAAAATGTGTCCAAGATCTCCTTGTCTAACTCTTCCATCTTCTTACTTTGAATTGCTCATGGAGGAAATGGAAGAGGAATGGAAGAGGAATGGAAGATGGTTGTGCAACACCTGTGGAAGGTTCACCAGCAAGAATTTATTCACTAGTGTTCTCAGTCTCTTGTAAAACTGGTTACTTCATTTTTGATACAGTTAGATCAACTTCAATCTATTTTCCTGACCTTAGAGTGATGGCACTCACATTCTTCGGGTTGACCACAGTCTGGGAAGGCAACTTATCATAATTATGAGAGTGTAATGTGTTTAATGAAGTAACCATTTGTCCCATCTGGGTGGTCAAATTCTGAATGGAGGACTCTTGTCTCTGAATGGAAGCTCTGGTCTCTTGCTGGAATTGCATATTTTGCAATGTCATTTGTCTCACGAATTCTTCTAATGAAGGTTCACTAGATGTGGGAGCAGGATTACTATTCACTTTTTGTTGCCTTTGCTCTTGGATTGGAGGAGCCACATATGGTCTATTTTGTGCAGCATTATTATTTAGAAATGGTGGCCCTAGATGAGGCTGTGAAGGATTAGACCATCTAATATTCAGATGATTCCTCCAACCAGGGTTGTATCTGCTTGATGAATGATCATAATTCTGTTGTTGTTGTTGAGGTATGTTGTTGTAAATATTTGCAGCATAGGCCTCAGGATGATGACCAGTTTTGGCCTCCAAGAGAGAAGGACAAACATCAACATAATGGTCAGTTGTGGTGCAAATGCCACAAACTCGTGCTGCAAGTGGAGGTTTCTGATTATTCATGGCAAGTTGAGTGACCAAGGTAGCAAGGGAGTCATTTTTTTTCTCAAGTTTATCTAGCCTCACCGAATCTGGCCCAACATCATGGATGCCTCTAACCACTATAGCATCACTACTTCTTGCATTGTACTATTGAGAGTTGGAAGACATCTTCTCAATCCAACCTCTAGCCTCAAAAGGGGTCATATCTCCAAGTGCACCACCACTAGCAGCATCAATGATATTCCTCTCCATATTGTTCAGACCCTCATAGAAATATTGCAGGAGGAGTTGTTCAAGATCTGATGATGGGGGCACCTTGCACATAGTCTCTTGAATCTCTCCCAATATTCATATAAACCTTCTGCATGTAGTTTTCTGATTCCAGAAATATCTTTTCTGATTGCAGTGGTCCTAGAGGCAAGAAAGAATTTTTCAAGGAAGATTCTCTTCAGGTCATCCCAACTAGTAATAGAACCAGGGGCCAAGTAATACAACCAACTAGTAATAGAACTAGGGGCCAAGTAATATAGCCAATCTTTTGAAGCGCCCTCAAGTGAATGTGGGAAGGCCTTCAAACATATGCGATCATCTTGGACATCACGAGGCTTAATGGTGGAACATACAATGTGGAACTCCTTAAGATTCTTATGAGGACATTCACCTACAAGTCCATGAAACTTAGGCAACAAATGGATTAGTCCAGTTTTGAGTACATATGGCACATCCTCATTGGGATACTGGATACACAAGCTTTCGTATGTGAAATCAGGTGTAGACAACTCCCTTAATGTCCTCTCAAGTGGGGTTCGAGGTGGTTCAGTCATATTTTCAGAGCATGCAACAGAATGCACAGAAACAACAGAATGAACAGAAACAGTAGAATGCACAAAAACAACATAATCAGTATCACTATCGGGTAGATTAACACTAAGATGAAAAGACTCACTATCTAAATTTAAATTCCTAACTTCTCTAACAAAACTATGAAATGTTCTATCAATTTCAGAATTTATTGGATGCAAAGATTTAGGATTTCCCCTAGTCATGCACTAAATGCAATAGTAAGAACCATGTAGGGCAGTAAGTGAAATACATGTTAAATTTTAGTGATCAGCCAAAACTTTGCATCCATAAAATCCTAATACCGTAGGAAACACCCACAAAAAGTTTCAGGGCAAAACTCAAAGCCTAACTAATTTAATTAAATGCAACAAAATCAAAACAATTGGAAAAATAAACTTGTAAAATAAAAAATAAATAGTAAACAGACTCTCTTTGGATTTTCAGGGTGGATTTTTCTACCCCAAATGCATATATAATATGTCCAATTCTGATCAACGATTCCAAAGTTATAGTCACTACTTGTTTGTATCTCACAACTAGCAGCAAGGTGATTGACTATGATGCATCCAGTATTCAATATGTGATGAAAGAAGTGTGGAAACAAAGTTTCATGCAAAAATTCCAACCACAACTATATTAACCAACATACACCTGAATCAACCAATAGGCAAATAGCTAAACAAGACAACAATCAGTGAATGATATAGGCAGATGTTGAAATCCAAATAGAATGGTTATTCTAAGCCAAACACTAAACTATACTAAGAACCTTTGACAAGAACCGATAATCCCTGGTAGCAGCGCCAAATTTGATCGAGGTCGTACCCAATACAAATACTATAACAATTAAAACTGCAGTACTAGGAAGTGACTCCTAGGTCGTTTCTCAAGGATTATCTTTCATGAAAAACTTCAAACATCTTATACTCACACACACACAAGGGGTATTTGTTGTTGGATAGTATGAACATAAATCAAATTCAGAAACAGTAGTTAAGCAATGTAATAAAACGACTAAATCCCTTTGGTTCGTTTCTTCACAACTCAATCCTCGGTTTCAAAAGATTATTTTCAGATTCCAACCATTAACTTCCGAATTTGTTGAGAATCAATTAACTAAGCGATAATCAATTCAAAGTTCCAGAACCTAAACCTCTAACTAGGCGAAATCAGTATAAGCATGAAACGATTAACAAATTCACACGAACTAAGCATTCATGCACTAGAGAGAGTAAATCAACTAAGTGAAGATAAACTCAATCAACCAGTTTCTAAGCAATGGAGTTAAGCAAACCATATTCAGAAATAAGTTTGAAGAAATCAACAATAAAGAAACTGGAAATGCATTAATAACAAAATCTCAAGAGTTGTGATACATTACTAGAGGAACTTAGTCTAGAAATTTAGCCTTCCGTGGCAATGGAAGAACAAACCGAAAATGAAAAATGAAGAAAAAGTGAAACCCTAGTAGAGCAAAAAGAGGTGAAAACGGAAATGTAGTGTATTTAAAAATGAGGAAAAATGAATTGTGTGTGTTTGGAGTGGGGAAACCGAATTTAACCCCTCCAACACACATAAAACCGAATTGGGCCTAAAAATGGGCCCAAAGCTAAATTAAAATAAAAAAACTCCTAAAATAAAAATACAATCTTCAGTTCAACACATATCCTCGACTTCCATAATGCCCAAAATGTCATTGGTGTCAAATGTGATCTGAAAATGATAATAGATTTAATCAGGCCAAATAATCCCAAATTAACTCATTTTAGAAATATTAGTCCAATAAAGTCTAAAACACTAAACCATGTGAACAAAGTCAATTAGGCACCAAGAATCATCAATCATGCTAAATTAAGGTTATGAATAGTGTG
This sequence comes from Lupinus angustifolius, assembly GCF_001865875.1. NCBI lineage: Eukaryota > Viridiplantae > Streptophyta > Magnoliopsida > Fabales > Fabaceae > Lupinus > Lupinus angustifolius. Next base: position 7,324 of record NW_017717582.1, read on the forward strand.
TAATATATTTCTCATCACTCACGCACGTAACATGTTACTTAGATGCAGTAACCCGTTACACACTATTTTTGAAAATTGTTTTAAGTATTTTGAAGTGTTTCAATTTTCTTTTAAAAATATTTTGAGCATTACTACTACTTTAGTTTTTTCCAGAGTATAGGATAGAAGTACCTATTTTAGACTTAGACTAATTTGTCTTGAAGCTTTGTCTTCATAAGTATTCTTCTTTTTCTTCTTTTTGGTGATGTTGGTGTCTTCATCAAAACCGTGTCAAGGCCAGGAGTAAAGATCTTCCTCACAATATCCCTTTTTGATAATGACAAACCAATATCTTCTTTAACAATGTAGTTTTCTGAGAGCAGCATAATTTGAGATATGTTAAGATGACTTGAGTATGCTCCCCCTATTTTGTATGTTCCCCCTTTCATTTGGAGTTATGTGCCTGAAATGTTTAAAACAGAAAATACACTTTCCCAAATTTTCTCCCCCTTTTGACATCATCAAAAAGTAGAAAAGTCAAGAGTCCAGAACAATATATATAGCATAAATATTCATAAGATATAAAATAAATGTCACAATGCATATCATAAGACATATATGTTCAACAAAAAAAAACATAAAGCAAATTTTATTCGAAAATTTGAAATGATTAAAACTAGAAAATCAGTAAATTGTTCAGAAATATGCATCGAAACAAACAGAAATCCTAGGCACAATCTAAGACTCAGGCTCAGAGTTATCTTCATCAACGTCCATGATACTCAGCTTAGAAGAGAGACGATGAAGTTCAAACAGGATTTCTTGATTCTGAGTATCAAAGGCATCCATCCGGCTAATGATGTAGCCTCGAATAGAAAGCAACTCGTCCATAATCATCTAATTTGAAGGCATGCCAGCAGATGAGGAAGATTGAGCATGAAACTCGGAAGGTTGAGGTTCAGGAGGGTTAGGATTGGTAGGTTCTGATTGATCAGCAGGTGCATTCGGTCTATCAGATCGATGCTTATAGGTGCGATGGTCAATAGGGTCTATGGAGAGTATGATGACTTTGATATTTCAATGATTTTTCCAGCTTCTTCTGTATCGATGTACGTACTAGATCCTATAGGAGTAGATATTGACTTGCAGTCGTCCACATCGAATCTTTTCAACAAATCTCTGCAATACTTGGATTGACTTACAAAAATGCCATTATCAAATAGTTTGATTTGTAATCCAAGGAAGTAATTCAACTTCCCCATCATGGACATTTTAAACTCTCCTTGCATCATTTTACCAAAATCACTACACAAAACTTCATTAGTGGAACCAAAAATATTGTCATCTACATAAGTTTGAAGAAGAAGAGTATGATGATTTATTTTCTTTATAAAGAATATAGTGTCGACCTTCCCTTTGGTGAATCCTTTTTCAAGTAAAAATTGGTTAGACGATCATACCATGCGCATGGTTCAAAACCAGGAGGTTGTTCTACAAATACTTCTTCTTGAATATATCCATTTAGAAAAGTACTCTTTACGTTCATTTGATATAGTTGAAAATTTAAAGAACAAGCATATGCAAATAATTTCCTAATAGCTTAAAGTCTAGCAACCAGAGCGAAGGTTTCATCAAAGTCTATACCTTCTTCCTGATTGTATCCTTGGGCTACTAGTCTAGCTTTATTTCTAACAATAATACCATTTTCATCAGATTTATTTCGAAATACCCAAGGAGTTCTTCTGGCATGCCTATTTTTAGGTCTAGGAACAAGTTCCCAAACTTCATTTCTCTTAAACTGGTTTAACTCTTCTTGCATTTCAAGAATCCAGTGTTCATCCTCGATTGCACCATCAATATTGGAGGGTTCTATTTGAGAAACGAAGGTCGTGTTAAGATAAGCATTTTCTAGCATGAAACGGGTAGTGACACCCTTACTTATATCACTAATAATGTTGTCAATAGGATGATCTCGATGAGTTCTCCATTCTTTTGGTAAATCAGTTTGAATATACTCTTCTTGATGAGATAGATCATCATCCATTTTCAAATGCTCAGAATTAGTTGTAGAATCATTTATATAAATTTCTTTAGCAGGAGAACTTGACAAGTCCTCTTCATCAAAGATTAACCCATCCTTTATAGTAGGATTGGTTTCATCAAAAGATACATGAACGCATTCTTCCATGGCTAGAGTTCTTTTATTAAAAACTCTATAAGCTTTACTCGTAAGAGAGTAGCCTAGGAAGATACTTTCATCAGCTTTTACATCCAACTTGCTTAAGTTATCCTTACCATTATTTAAAACAAAGCATTTACAACCAAATACATGCAAATGAGAAATGTTTGATTTTATACGTTTCAAGAGTTCATATGGGGTTTTCTTAAGAATTGGTCTTATAAAAACACGGTTTGAAACATAACATGCAATACTTACTACATCAGCCCAGAAATATTTTGGGAGGTTAGTTTCATTCAACATTGTACGAGCCATTTCTACCAAAGACCGATTCTTTCTCTCTACAACACCATTTTCTTGTGGTATTCTAGGAGTAGAAAAATTGTGATTGATACCAAAGTCATCATAGAATTCTTCAAAAGAAGAGTTTTGAAATTCTCCCCCATGATCACTTCTTATAGCCGCGATTTTTAGTAATTTTTCATTTTGAACTCTTTTAGCATAAATGCTAAAGGCTTTGAATGCATCATTCTTTTGAACTAAGAATAGAGTCCAATTATATCTCGAAAAATCGTCTACTATAACAAGAGTATAGTAGTTACCAGCATAACTTTTTGTCCTTGAGGGACCAAATAAGTCCATGTGTAGTAACTACAAGGGTCCATCCGAAGAAACCATATGCTTAGGTCTTAAATAAATAAGTTTTTGTTTGTTTACGCATTTGACAAGCACTACATAGTTTGTCTTTAACAAACTTCATTTTTGGTAAACCAACAACTTAGTCTTTCTAAATAAGTTTATTCAAATGGTCCATATGAATATGAGAAATTCTCCTATGCCAAAGCCGTACTGTTAGGTATCAGTGACAGAATACACCTAGAAGGAGGGTGGGGGTTGAATAGGTGTCGTGGTTTCCACTTACTGCTATTTGCACCAAATCCCTATTCTGGAAAATCACCCAGTTAATCGATTAAAGACTACCTTAATCAATAAAGTCGCACAGAATTAACAGTTTTTGAATGGCTCAATTACACAACCACTTACAGATTATACAGAAATGATATAGCATATATATTTGAATATAAATGATCTTTATATGGCAGATTTACTATATTCAAAATATCAGCTATAATAGGCAATTAACAACACTTTAAAATAGTAAAGAGATAAGGGTAAGAAATAGCCTGAAACAAGGTTTTCATACTGGTTCGTTTTGCGGTCCACTGCAAAACTACATCCAGCCCTCCCTTCTGATCGAGAGATTTTCTTCACTAAAAATTGAAGCCAAAGTATCTTACATACACACTTCCAATTACAAGACCTTGAATGCTACCTTCTAGAATTCCTAGAACCTCTACCTTAGTTTGACCTTACCCAATCGCCTAGGAAAACCTTTCCTACGATCCAGCCCCAGCCAAGAGTATGCTCTAAACTCAAGACCTCCAAGTCTTGGTGAAGACTCTCTGTATCTCGTTGGTGGTACGACACCAAGAGACGATTTTCCTTGTTACAAAAATCACAACAAAAACTGAGTAATGTTAAGCACAAAATAGCTCAAATATTACAATTAAGAACAAGCTATAAACTATACACAAATCTCACAAATTATTATGAATATGTATAAGATCAGAATCATGAAGAACATGTAATTTCTACCCTAAGAAATCTCTAGCAGAATTGAAAGAATCATGCAAGAAATATAGAATGATGAACACATTTAATAACATGCAATGGATGGCATTTTAATCCCTAAGCATGATACTATCTCTCACTAATCTCACATGCAATTCTCTCTGCCTATATGACATACAAAGAATACGAAAATATGCAACTTAGCAATTCTAAAAATTAATGAATGTATGTATGAAGCATGGTGTAAAAACACAGTTTATATAGAAAAGTTATTTTGTGCCCCTTTAATCGATTAAGTGCCCTATTAATCGATTAACGACTGTTAAGAATAACTGAATTCTGTTTTTCAGTTATCTGTTGAAACTGATTAAAAAACAATTCACATTAATCGATTAAAGCCTGACTTAATCGATTAAATGGCATATTTTCAGTTAAGATATTAAATGGTAAACTTCCTATATGTTATGCTTATCAACTATCAATGTCTTATCATTATGTTATGCCTAAGATGCACAAATAACATGTATGATTAATGCATGAACATATAATAAGCTAGATGGCACGTCTCATATAAATGATATGATAGTTTTTAGAACTTGTGAGATTTGCATCTAGGTTTACCTAACCTAGACTCAATAACTAAGACACATATCTAAGACTCTAGTTTAGACATGACGCTCTTGAATCTTTGGCATGTTGATTTGTTGAGTTATCTTTAAGCTTTCACTAATTCCTTTGTCTTCATCAAAACACAGGCAAGCTAAGTGTTATCTTGACACTTTGCACTTTCAATCTCTCCCTTTTGATGATGACAAACTCAACACCAAATTTTGTTTTGATACATAGCTTGAAGATGGTCATAGAATGCATGGTTGTTGATTTCAAAGTTAAAGAACATAGCTAGACAAATAAAAATATCACTATCCATCTCGAATAGATTTCCTGATATTATAGACCAATATCTACCATCCTTATAACGGAAGTTAGGTAAAATTCCCTAATCAAAGCGGGGTACAGACTACCCGTTAATTCCAAAAACATTACAGCTCCCTGAGCTTGCATACCTTGCGGAAACTCAAAATTTTGTTCCGCCATCTAGGTAAGATCAGCATACCTTATGTAGGTGGGTTTCCTTCCCTAAACCTAGGACAACCGGGTCTCCTGAAGTATAAGTGAGTAGTAGGGATCTCCACGGTCGAGCCTCACGTTCGGATTTGAAGATGAAGCAGTAAGAGGCCTACGAGTGCGTTGAGTAGTTGTCTTGAACCTCTTCGAACCTCCTCTTTCCATTGTTGATTGAAAACCATGAGTAATGAGATGGGAAGAAGGATAAGGGAGGGAACCTAAAGCTTAGGGTTTGGAATTGGGAATGGGGTTGCTTGCGAAATTTGAGAAATTGATTAGATGATTTGACGTGCAAAATGGGTAAAGGTGAGGTTTAATTCTTATATTAAGCTAAGATTTCGAATTTGCTCTTTGCTTTTGAGATTTTTCAAAGAAAAGGGGGAAGAGAGGGTTTGTAAAAATAGCAAAATCGCTACTGATTCTAATTTATCCGATGTCGTTAATCGATTAAGAGCTGCATTTAATCGATTAAGTAGTGTTAAGATTCCAGGTTTTTAGAAAAATGAGCCCTAGTAATCGATTAAAATGAATCTTAATCGATTAAATTTAGTGAAAAATAAAATGTTTGCTTCTGGTAGGGATGGCAACGGGCACGGACGGGCACGGACGGGCACGGGTAGTAGCTACCCGCTACCGGTTTCAAAATAGAAGAGTAATACCCATACCCGCCCGTACCCGTAGGGTACCCGTGAGCGGGTATTCGCGGGTATTTCTGGGTACCTGCGGATTTCCTCTATTATAAATAATTTTTTAAATTTTTATTTTTATTGTGTTTCAAATAAGATGAAACTTAATTATTTTTGTACCTTTTGATTGAATATTTGGCAACAATGCTAAATTTATTCGTGGTTTCTATTTGTGTGATTTTTTGTTCTCATTTTTTTAACAAAAAATATATATTTTCTTTGTAAAATATGTGTGTTTCTACACATATAATAATATTTGTAGGGTGTTTCACTACCAAACTCAATAAAATATGTAAACAAGGTAAAAGGAAAAAATGTACATAGTGTAATAAATGTTAGAATAATGTATTTTTTATTTTAATTAAATATAACATATTAATCATATAAATAATGGGTACTCGCGGGTACGGGTACCATAATACCCGTACTTGCTCGTATGTACGACGGGTATTTTTAAAACCCCGTTTACAATACCCGCGGGTACCCGTACCCGTGCCCGTACGGGTTTTACCGCGGGTACCCACGGGTACGGGTTTTTTTTGCCATCCCTAGTTGTTGGAAGTCATTTTAATCGATTAAGAAATATAGTTAATCGATTAAGTGGCAACAGATTTGTAGAATCAAGAGGTTTATGGGTTTTAAAAGCATGCATAGATTTCTAACATATTTCAAGCAATTTTTACTCAATCACGTATACATTTTCAGCTTATCATGCAAGATCATGAGTCATAATAGAAAGATAGTGCATTCACAACAAATATACATTTTGAAGCATATAAGACATTAATCATATGAAGCATATAATAACATTTTTAGACGATTTTAATCAAAATAATTTTCATCAAGAATTCCAAGTTCTCTTCGAAGAACATAGAGAGTATCTCGTGAGATAGGCTTGGTGAAAATATCAGCCAATTGCTTACTAGTTTTAACAAATTAAAGCACACAATCGCCTTTTTGTACATGGTCGCGCAAGAAATGATGTCTAAATTCAATATGCTTGGTTCTAGAATACAAAACGAGATTCTTGGATAGGTTTATGGCACTTGTATTATCACATTTTATAGAAATCTTTTCTAGGTTAAGTCCAAAGTTCTTAAGTTGCTGCTTCATTCAAAGGATTTGAGCGCAACACACACCGACGACAATATATTCTGCTTCAGCAGTGGACAAAACAACACACACTTGCTTTTTGTTGTGCCATGCAACTAAGAAACTGCTTAATAAGTGACAAGTCCCACTAGTGCTCTTCCAATCCAACTTGCATCCCGCAAAATCAGAATCGGAATACCCTACCAAGGATAATGAGGCATCCCTAGGATACTATAATCCCATATTAGTTGTTCCTTTTAAATATCTCATGATGTGTTTTACAGTAGTATAATGTGAATCTTTGGGAAAAGCTTGAAATCTAGCACACATATAAACACTAAACATAAAGTTGGGGCGACTCATAGTTAAATACAATAATGAATCGATAATCCCACGATACTTGGTTACCTCGATTGCTTTTCCCTTTTCATCTTTGTCTAGATAGCAAGTGGACACCATAGGTGTTGATGCCTCTTTACACTTTTCCATGTCGAACTTCTTCAGTAACTCCTTGCAATATTTCGGTTGATGAATTAAGATGTCACTTTCCATTTGTTTGATTTGAAGTCCAAGAAAGAAGGTTAGCTCACCCATCATTGACATCTCAAATTCACCCTACATCATCTTAGACAATTCTTTACAAAGAATATCATTAGTAGATCCGAAGATTATATCATCAACATATATTTGAACAAGTAGCACATGATTATCTAATCTACAAATAAAGAGGGTAGTATCAACCATACCCCTCACGAACCCTTTTTCCAAGAGGAAAGAGCTCAATTTATCATATTAAGCTCTGGGAGCTTGTTTCATACCATAAAGGGACGTTTTGAGCTTATATACATGGTTCGGATATTTAAAATTTTCAAAGTCGAGAGGTTGATCTACATATACCTCCTCTTGAATGTAGCCATTCAAGAAGGCGCTCTTGACATCCATTTTAAAGAGCTTGAAGTTCATAATCGATGCAAAGGATAAAAGCATCCTAATGACCTCTAATCTGGCTACAGGAGCGTAAATCTCATCATAATTGATGCCATCCTTCTGGTTGTAACCTTTGGCCACTAAGAGAGCTTTATTTATTATTATCAAGCCAGATTCATCTAATTTATTACGAAAGACCCATCTAGTACCAAACATTATTACGCTCGAACTGGTTTAGCACTTCTTGCATACTATACCCTAGTGCACATCCTCAATGGCCTCATCAATGGTCTTAGGCTCGATTTGAGATACAAACGCAACAAAGTTACAAAAGTTTCGTAAAGAGCTACGGGTAACCACCCCCGTAGTTGTATCACCTATCACTTTTTCGACTGGATGATCCTTCTTGGTCTTCCATGCGATTGGCAAGTCCTGATGCTCATCTTGGACAATTTGCTCTGGTTCTACTTCTTTATCTTGGTCCATGTCCTTAGAGTATGCTTCTTCCAAAGCACCTGCAACATCATCAGAAAATACCTTCCTCTTCTCTTTTGAAGAGGATTCGTCAAAATGGACATGCACAGACTCTTCTACTTGCATTAAATATTTATTAAAGACTCGATAAGCTTTACTATGCAATGAATACCCTAAAAATATACCCAAAGCATTTACACCCAAAAGCATGAAAATGAGAAAAATTAGGTTTTCGGCCTTTTAAAAGTTCATAAGGAGTTTTTGAAAAATTAGGCCTTAAGAGTATATGATTAATCACAAAGCAAGTTGTATGCACTGTATCAGCCCAAAAATATTTAGGAACCTTGCTTTTGTTTAGCATGGTTCTAGCAAGCTCCTTTAAGACTCGATTCTTCCTCTCAACAACTCCATTTTATTGAGGGGTACGAGAGGCTGAGAATTGATAGATAATACCATATTTATCACAAAATTTAACAAATTGATGGTTTTCAAATTCGCCACCATAATCGGATCGAATATATACTATCTTATGATTACACTGATTTTGGATTTGCTTGGCAAGGTTTTTGAAAGACTTGAAAGCATCACTCTTGGACGATAGAAATAATGTCCATATGAATCTAGAGAAATCGTCAACGATTACTACAGCATAAAAGTTACCACCAAAACTCATAACTTGTGATGGTTCAAACAAGTCCATATGGAGAAGTTCCAAGGGTCTTGTTGTGGAAATTACATTCTTTTTAGCAAAAGAGTTTTTAACTTGTTTACATTTTTGACAAGTTTCACGAGTTTCCTGAGTTTTAAAATCAAGTTTTGGTAGCCCATCAACCAGATTATTTTCAGACAATTTATCTAGATGCTTTACATGAATATGGGCGACGCGCCTATACCAAAGCCAGATGCCATCCTCTTTAGATATAAAACATTTTGAAAATAGAGTAGTGACATCCTCTAGATTAACCATATAGATATTATTTATATGATATCCGACAAACTTAACTTTATTAGATATATTGTCACGAATAATACAACACTCAGAATCAAAAGATACACAGTTACCTTTATCGCATAGTTGGTTGATAATCAAGAGATTATGCTCCAGGCCTTCAACATATAACACATTTTCGATCATTGTCTGATTCGAGTTGCCAATCGTTCCAGTGCCAAGTATCTTCCTTTAGTTGTTGTCTCCATACGTGACAAACCCTTTTTCTTGCGAGGATTGATCTAGGAATTTTGATCTATCTCCTGTCATATGTCTCGAGCATCCACAATCAAGATACCAATTATGTCCATGTGCTCATAGTCATCTCCCTTTTTTATCCTATATACACGCCACTAGCTATTCCACTTTTTCTAATATTACAAGAGTAGGAAGTGTGGCCATGTGTGCCACAATAAAATCATGTAGGAACATTTTTATTAAAAAAATTCTTATTAGACCGATTAATAGGTCTCCTATATGGTCTTCTCCTACGTGTAGGGGAGGAATATATCCTAGCCTGGTATGGTCATTAACATTTCTAGTTTTGTAAGCATAGTGTCTAACATGTTTTGGCTCTCTGTGAGTTTTGCGAGTTTTTCATTGAGTCACAAATTTTCATTTTTAAAATCATCACAAGAATCAGAGACAGTTGATTGACATAAATTATAATTAGAGCAATTGCATGCATTACAAGAATAGATTAGATCTAATGTTTCATTTTCCAATTTTTATTCATCTAATTCTTTTTATAATGAAATTATTTTTTGTTCATTTATAAGGATTACTCTTTTTCTATCAGAATTAATCCTAGCTAATATCTTTAGTTCATCATGCAATTCGACATATCCATTATACAAATCCTCATAAGGAGGAGAATCATCAGATGAAGTAGATGAGGTGTCAGAATATACCTCGTTGTCTACTTCTTTTGAATTTGAGCAACAAGCATCATCTTTTCTGGTCAGTAATCATAGCTTGGTTGTCTCCTCTTTATCTGAGGTGTTCAATGTCGTGTGCTCCTCTAGTATATCCCATACTATATAGGCTTTCTTTGACTTGAAGTCCAGAGGAGTGCTCTTATCTGAATCAACCTTCTTGAGGTAAGTGGGACATTGAAACCTCATATGTCCTGGCTTAACATATTCATGGCAAGTGAAGTGCTTTTTACGCTTGCCTTTCTTGGTCGACTCACGCGCTTCTTTCTTCTGGAAACGTTTGAAGCCTCCTTTCTTTAGGAATTTCCCGAATTTGCGTATAAGAATGCTCAAAGTTTCTTCATCCAAATCTGAATCAGACTCGTCTTCTTCTCTCTCTTCGGTAGATTGAGATGTTGTTTCCTTGAGAGATATACTTTTATTTTTGTGATCTCATTCTTCGTGCATAGTCAGGCGTCCAAGCTCCATTTCGTGCCCTTGAAGTTTTCCAAACAATATAGCCAAGGGCATGGAGTCAAGATCCTTGGATTCCATGATAGATGTTACTTTTGGTTGTCGTCTCTTGTCAAGACAACGTAAAACTCTGTTACTAAACTCTCCTTTGTTAAACAGTTTGTCCAAAGCAACTAAATGGTTAACTATATGAGTGAATCATTTTTGCATGTCACCGATAGCTTCATTTGGTAACATATGAAACAACTCATATTCATGTGTCAGGGCATTCAGCCTGGCACGCTTGACTTTGCTGGAGCCTTCATGAGTCACTTGTAAAGTGTCCCACATTTCTTTGGCATTTTGGCACTGCGAAACCCGAAAGAACTCATCATAGGATAGGGCCTATGTGATGATGTTTTTGGCACACATGTTGTATTGAAACTTTTTGCATTCATCATCATCCCATAGAATTTTCGGTTTATCTTTCGGTTCATTGTCCACTAAGTGTTGTGGAACGACGAGCCCGTTGACTACGGATTCCCAAATATCTGAGTCGATGGCCTCTATAAATATTTTCATGCAAACTTTCCAGTAGGCATATCCTTCGCCACTGAATATGGGAGGGCGGTTAATGGATGCACAATCACCGCCAAAGGGGTTGGTGGAACACATTTAATTTCCCATAAGGATCATGCATATATGGTTCGCTAGCACGACATACTAGCTCTGATATCACATGTTAGGTATAAGTGACAGAATACACCTAGAAGGGGGCGGGGTTAAATAGGTGTCACGGTTCCCACTTACCGCTATTTGCACCAAAGTCCTATTCTAGAAAATCACTCAGTTATTCGATTAAAGACTTCCTTAATCGATTAAGTCGCACAGAATTAACAGTTGTTGAATGGCTCAATTACACAACCACTTACATAATATACAGAAATGATATAGCACATATATTTGAACAGAAATGATCTTTATATGGCAAAGTTACTATATTCAAAATATCAGCTCCAATAGGCAATTAAGAACACTTTAAAACAATAAAGAGATAAGGGTAAGAAACAGCCTGCAACATGGTTCTTATACTGGTTCATTTTGCGGTCCACTACAAAACTACATCCAGTCCTCCCTTCTGATCTGGGAGATTTTCGTCACTAAAAATTGAAGCCAATGTATCTTACATACACACTTCCAATTAAAAGACCTAGAAAACTACTTTCTTGAATTCCCAGAACCTCTACCATGGTTTGACCTTACCCAATCGCCTAGGAAAACCTTTCCTATGATACAGCATCAACCAAGAGTATGTTCTAAACTCAAGACCTCCAAGTCTTGGTGAAGACTCTCTGTATCTCGTTGATGGTACGACACCAAGAGACGACTTTCCTTGTTACAAAAATCACAACAAAAATTGAGTAATGTTAAGCACAAAATAGCTCAAATATTACAATTAATAACAAGCTATAAACCATATATAAATCTCACAAATTATTATGAATATGTATAAGATCAGAATCATGAAGAACATGTAATTTCTACCCTAAGAAATCTCTAAAAGAATTGAAAGAATCATGCAAGAAAGATAGAATGATGAACACATTTAATCACATGCAATGGATGGCATTTTTATCCCTAAGCATGATACTATCTCTCACTAATCTCACATGCAATTCTCTCTGCCTATATGGCATACAAAGAATGTGAAAATACGCAACTTAACAATTCTAAAAATGAATGTATGTATGTATGAAGCATGGTGTAAAAACACAATTTATATAGAAAAGTTATTTTGTGCCCAGTTAATCGATTAAGTGTCCTGTTAATCGATTAACTGGCTGTTAAGAATAATTGAATTCTGTTTTTCAGTTATCTGTTGAAACTTATTAAAATTGTTTTCACGTTAATCGATTAAAGCCTTACATAATCGATTAACTGGCATATATTCAGTTAAGATATTAAATGGTAAACTACCTATATGTTATGCTTATCAACTATACATGTCTTATCATTATGTTATGCCTAAGATGCACAAATAACATGTATGATTAATGCATGAACATATGATAAGCTAGATGACATGTTTCAGAAATGATATGATAGTTTTTAGAACTTGTGAAATTTGCATTTTGATTTACCTGACCTAGACTGAATAACTAAGACACATATCTAAGACTCTAGTTTAGACATCACATATCTAAGACTCTAGTTTAGACATGAAGCTCTTGAATCTTTGGCATGTTGATTTGTTGAGTTATCTTTAACATTTCACTAATTCTTTTGTCTTCATCAAAACATATGCAGGCTAAGTGTTATCTTAACACTTTGCACTTTCACATGCATCATGATTATCATTTGCAACTAAACATGTTATTGATAAGGAAGGGTCTATGTCAATCATATATATATTATTTATCCTTTTACCAATGAGTTTAGAGTTTTGATAATTCTTACTTTCAATGATGCACTTATCTGGATAGAATGCCAATGGAAGCCTTTTCGAATAATTGGCTTATGCTTAGAAGATTGTGCTTAAGCCCTTCAACATATAATACACTTTCTATGGTTGTTTAGGGTGGCTTGCCAATTCTACCAACTCCATGTATTTTTCCCTTGTTGTTGTCACCATATGTGACATAGCCTTTGTCCCTTGGAGTGAGGACAGAGAATTTGTTTCTATCGCCCGTCATTTGTTTTTATAGCAGTTGCTATTCAAGTATCATAAGTTGCAGGCGGCTCTCAAATTTTCCTACAAAACAACTTAAGCTTTATTAGGTACCCAATATTCTTTGGATCCTACATAGTTAGTACCTTTCTCAACCCATCTAACAAGACCTAGGGGTATACCATATTTTCTAATTTTACAAGTATTCAGTGTATATCCATGGGTTTTGCAATATGTACATGTGGGTTGATGTTCATGTATCCTAGATTTATTTTTACTACTTTTGAATGCAAGGATACCTTTTTTTCAAAGTTTATCTTAGTTGAGACACTTTGTTTCTTATAACCATGGCTTTTTGAATAGCCAAGACCTCTTCGGTCTATTGAGTGTCTTCGATCATTAATGATATTTTCTAAACTTTTACTACTCTTGTTCATCTTATTAAGTTCAACACTTAAAGTTGAAACTTTATTTTCAAGAATAGTGCAGTTTTGACATGAATATGATGAGAATTTGTTTCTAAATGCATCTAACTCAGTTTTTTGTTTTAGAAACATTTTTGTGAGTTTAACATATTCATCATGCAAGTCATTAAATGCAGTTTGTAATTCAGAAGAATATAGTTGAGTATTGTTTACCTCTTCATCATCAGAATGATGAGATGCCATCAAGGAAAGATGTGCTTGTTCTTCATTTTCTTGTTCAGAAGCGGAACTGGTATCTTTATCTTCCCAAGCAATGTAGGCTCTTCGTCCAGTCCTCACCTCGTTCTTCCCTTTGAAGGAGTTCTTTTTCAAGTTTGGACAGTACATCTTCATATGTCCAGGCTTGCCACATTTGAAGCATGTGAAATTTTGGTTTGAAGTGGAGGAGTCATTTTCTTGGTGAATTTATTCATTTGTCCAGTTTTGCCACTCTTGTTCCTTATAAGGAACTTGTTGAGCTTCTTTACAAAAAGACTCATTACTTTCATCTCTTCCTTCTCAGATTCATCTTCTAATGATTCATATTTGTCTACTTTTTCCTTGAGAGAAATATTCTTCTTTTTCTTTTCTTGCTCTTCATGTTGGTCAAGATGGTTGAGTTCTAATTCATGTTCCTGCAATTTACCAAACAAAGCAGTCAATGACATTTTCGATAAACTTTTCTTCTTCAGAAATGGATGTTACCTTGGGTTGCCATGTTCTGGTGAGTGATCTTAGAACCTCCAAGTTCAAGTCACTGTTTGATAGTACCATACCAAGAGCAATAAGCTGATATGTAAGATGAGTAAACCTCTTTTGAAAATCCAGAATTTTCTCTCCAGGTTTCCTACGAAACATTTCGTATTCCTGGGAAAGATTGTTGAGTCTTGATCTCTTTACATCCTTTGTTCCTTCATGTGTTGTCTCTAGAGTATCCCACATTTCTTTGACAAATTTGTCGTTTGATACTCTAAAGAACTTGTCTACGCCAAGTGCTGATGTGAGGATGTTTTTTGCTTTAAGATCATATTACACCTTCTTTTTCTCTTCATCATTCCATGAAGATTTAGGATTTACTTCTCTTACGTTGTTGATTACAGTGAATGGTTCATATGGTTCTTCTTCAGTTACATTCCATATGTCCAACTCTTAATATTCTATGAAGATCCTCTTTCTGATTTTCCAAAAGTCACAGCACTCTCCAACAAAGCTTGGAGGCGGTTGATGTTGGAACATTCTCCTAGGAATGATCGTGAGGTCATTTTTTATATAGGATCAGATTTGAGAATATCATACTCAAAACTAGCTTTGTTGCCAATTGTAAGACTGAGATTGCAACTAAGAGGAATGAGTGAATTAGTTGACTTAAAATTATGGTCATTTTTTCTGCAAAATCAAGAGTTAAAGTGCAGTGGCAAATATATGCAAAAATTAACCAAGTAAATAATCAAAGAGATAAGGGAGAAGAGAATAAACAAATATTTTTATATTGGTTCACCTTCTTGTCCATAGAAGACTACGTCTAGTACTCTTGCAGCACAAGAGATTTTTCACTAAAGATTATGAGTTGCAATTACAATATCTTACCCCGAGATCTCTATGTACCTTACACACTCCCTAATCCTTATTCACTCTTGGAAAAACATATTTCCAAGTGATTCTAATCCCCTTTCTTATCACACCCTTTTGAAAGAAAGTATTCTACAATAATGATGAAGAATGTTCAACAATGGTGAAATTGCCTTTACAAGTTTAAAAATAATGTAACTTGCAATCCAATCAAATCTTTTGTATACTTAGTAATAATGTTCTTTATAAGTTGGTAAACTTGAAACACTTTACTTTAAGCAACTTCATAAAAATCGACTTTGAAAGTTTAAGAACTAGTTTCCAAAAGTGCAGAAAATAATTACAAAATATGTGTAAGAGATTTTGAAATTTGTATGAGAGTTGTGTTTTTGTGTTGTGAGATCAATGCCTTTAAATAGACCTTCCAATCACCCATAGTGCCTCTACGAAAAGGTAAGAATGGATTGGAGTCAAGACATTTCGATTTGGATGAAAACCTTTCATTTTGAAATTTGAAATCTGATGTAACATCACTCAGTAATCGATTACAACCAGTGGGTAATTGATTACCCAAACATTCTATTCACTAGGCATTTAAATTCGATTTAGAGTAATCGATTACAGCAAGTGGGTAATCGGTTACTCAACTTTATTAAAACTGGTAATCTATTACTCAAATACAGTAATGGATTACTCTGATTAGTTTAAAGTTGGATAACTCTTTTCTCACACACGTAACCTTTTACTTAGATGCAGTAACCTGTTACGCACTATTTTTGAAAATTGTTTTAAATATTTTGAAGTGTTTCAATTTTCCTTTAAAAATAGTTTTAGCATTACTACTATTGTATATTCAAGAGTATAGGATAGAAGTACCTATTTAGACTTATACTAATTTTTCTTGAAGTTTTGTTTTCATAAATATTCTTCATTTTCTTCTTTTTGGTGGTGTTGGTGTCTTCATCAAAACCGTGCCAAAGTCAGGAGCAAAGATCTTCTTCATAGTGATCAGAGATTCCAAAGAGAATTCTTTGGTCTTATGCTTGAGAATGTTTTTGAAGTCCTTTCAGTCAGGGCACAGTTTGTCAATAATGACAACCACTTGAAATTGTTCATGTAGGAACATACCCTTAGAACTGATTTCATGAGAAATTCTTTGTATCTTATGGGACTGAGAATCAACTGATTGATCATCAGTCGTTTGAAACTTGAGGTAGCGGCTAATAGCATAATTTTTAATCCTAACTAACTTGGTATTATATTTCTTCTCAAGTGCATACCAGATTAATTTTCAGACTTGTATACGCTGTAATAATCATAGAGATCACTAGACAACCCATTCAGAATAAAATTCTTATAAAATTAATCATTTTCATTCCATAGAGCTATATCAATAGCCAATTTATCATTTTCCTCTTTTTCAGCATCCTCCGGCACTATAGGCACATCAGTTTTCAAAACATGGTCAATTTCTCAAAGTGAGAAAAAATTCCATCTTATGTTGCCACCATTTGAAATTAGTCCCATCAAACCGAAATAGTTTGTTAAGGTCAAAGTTATCTGGTCCAATAATATTGTCTATGGATACTTACTGCCCAAAATGTACAAGAAGACTATCAAGCACGTTGTCCCTAGGATTAAACAACTCAGTTATTTGTTATTGAATTCTTACTATATTGTAAGAGCCAATCTCGAATACACCCGCAATATGGCTATATGTACCAATTCTGGAAATACCCATAGTATGGCTACATGTACCAATTCTTTTCTCACAATCTGACTACTAGTGTCAGTTGTCGAAATTTCTACAATTTGGTTGTTTGTGTCAATTCTTAGTGTCACGTAAATAAAAGGGGATAAGTTTGTCGGAAACACTTCGGTTGAGAGTATGAGGGAGAAAGAAGAGAACCGAGGAAATATTGTTCGATTGGTGCAAGGAAATATGAAGGCAGAAAGTCTCTATTAATAGCATGAGGCCTCCAACGACCATCTTCATCTAACATCCCAGATGGGAAATGCATTCCCAACGTCCACATGATCCAATGATCATATCCCTAATTGTCATATTCCCAACGACCCTATTCTTTACTCTCCTTTAGTGTTTTCTTATTTCACACCTCCCAAAAAATCCTCATTAATGACCCACTAATTGATCGTTAAAACTATCAACTTCCAACATATTTTCACAAAAGCGAAAAGTGATTATTGCATGAGTGCATATTCATTACACACAATTAATTAAAATCTCAATATTACTTTAAAAAAATATAGGTTTCATGAAAACCTCTAATGTGGACGACTGAGTAGCCCAGAATCCTTGATCGTTGAAACCCAAACGACACAAAAGGATTAAAGAATTGCAGCAATCCTTAAAGGTATCGAGTAAGATCCTTGCTAACATTATTACACCGAGTGCATATGAGTGAGTTAGACATATGTCTCCTAAAACGGAGAGAGTTCATAGGCAAAGAATCATGAACAGTTAGACAATAAAGAAAACTTAACTTTTTCTGGAACATGTAGTCTCCACAATCAATTCCATTGAATCTGACCATTTATAACATCATCATCATTCTTAATTCACTAATAACCTGAATTAGTTGTGTAGCAACCAATTGCACTTCCCTCCCATAACCAAGAGTCCATTGTGACCGGAGGAAAACGAATCTGTAATGGATAGGATAATTTCCTTCACATGAATTGGTGTTTGATTCAGCTTTTAATTTACAAGTTTACCTTCTTACACTTTTAAACTAAATTTATATGAAATGGGACAAGTTTTAATTAAATAGTAATTTAGTAAGATCCATGACTTTTTTATTTGTACAAATCAACTATAAGATATTATTGTTGACCTCATTCTAATAATCAAAATCTTGAAGTAGTCAGAAATAGCTTCCGATTAACATGAGGAGTGTTTTAAGTAAAATTTGATTATGCTAAGTTTAGCTATCAGCAAACAATGTAAGCCCATCAGAAGCCCAAGAACTGAAGAAAACAGATCCAAAATGATGCAACCAGTTTTGGCGGGAAAAATGGTCTCTACCGTTATTGGTAGGTAGTTTAGTTTGTTAGCTTTTTCTTTTCTCTGTTTTTCCTTCTTCTGTTTTTCTTATATATTCAGCACTTTAATTCATTGTAAACCATAAGTTGAGTTTCAATAAAGATTACAAAGTTATTTTCATTCTTTGCCATATTGCTTAACTGTATCTTCTTCTCAATGTGTTCAACTTCATTCTAATATCAATTTCTGCATAATCATCTTCCATCACCATGGAGATGAAGAACTTCTACGTTAGCGAAACACGATCAATTTCTTACATAGTCTAAAAATACTACAATTTAAGTTTAGACAATCGCCCATATACTACGCACATAAATTAGGATAAGACTAGTGTTTTACTTCAATAATTGGTGGTTACGAAATTTCTCTCTAATCATTTGCCCAACTTTTAGAAAATGTGCCTGATAATTCCACACATTATTTCAAATTTCACATCAAAGTCAAAGATTGAATTAGGTGGCATGATCTTCTCTTTCACATGTAATGTTGTGATAGTCCAAACCAAACATAATCATTCAGCCGTACGTTCACAATTTTCACTTTCGTATTACGTTAGATGATCTCATATGTGTTAATAGTTAGCATACATGCATAATGTAACACTAGCCCATAATGACTGATACAACTTAATTTTTTATATTTTATTTTCTGAATTCTTCTTTTTATATGAATTCTAAAACTATTTGGTTGAAATCTTGAAATAAGGTCAGATAAATGTTACATGTCCAGGTTTTCTCATAGCTGGGACAAAAATTATTTGTTTTGGATAATAACCAATAAATTTTAAATTTAGGTGCAACTAATTCGCTAAAATATTAGGAAGAATAGAATGTTAACTTTTTTACACCTTAAGTAATTTTAGAATAATTGGGTTAAATTTTGGACAAAAACCTTTCTAATAACATCACAAAAGTAATATTTTTTGTGGTTAAAATATAGAAAACTGAATTGAAGCCCATTTTAAAGTTAACTGGTTATTTAGGTTAGAGATTTAGTTTTGAGAGTTGGTTATAGACCAACTAAGATTCTAGCACCATGTCCACCTATATACTAAGATGGTATCATCACTAACTATGTAGACTTTTTTACAACCTAAGCTTGTTTAAATATTTATTATTAATAAAGGGGGAAATAATTTATTATTTTATTTTGTGTTTGACAAATATTCTTAAATATTTTTTATTTATAAAATGAGATTTAAATAAGTGATTAGTTTGAATAATTTTTTCAATTATTTAAGAGAATGAAGTGTAGGAAAAATATTTAATACTAGACTTTAATTATGGTGGGAGACTTTATACATAAAGATACATAATACATAGTAAAGATAATGAACACTATCATCATATATAGCGAATACCTTTTATGTCAAATCATCAAGAATAAGTATAGAACTAGAGCAGAAGCATGTGAAGAAGATCTTTGCTCCTGACCTTGGCACGGTTTTGATGAAGACACCAACATCACCAAAAAGAAGAAAATGAAGAATACTTATGAAGACAAAGAAGATTAAAGCTTCAAGAAGATTAGAATAAGTCTCTCTAGGTACTTCTATCCTAAAACTCTTACTTATGCAAAGTAGTAATGCTCAAACTATTTTTAAAGAATAATGAAACACTTTGAAAATACTTAAAACAATTTTTGAAAAGATGTGTAACGGGTTACTTAATTCAAGTAACAAGTTACATGTGAGAGAAAAAGAGTTATCCAACTTAAAACTGCTCAGAGTAATCCATTACTGCATTTGAGTAACAGATTACCAGTTTTACAAAAGTTAAGTAATCAATTACCCAAATGGTGTAATCGATTACTCAAATTCGAATTTATAAATTCAGTGGACAGAATGTTTGGGTAATCGATTACCCAATGCAAGTAATCGATTACTGAGGACTTTTGAAAGAGATTTCAGATTTCAAAATGAAAATTTTTCACTCCAAACAAAATCTCTTCACTCCAAACAACTCCTACACTTTCATAAAGGCACCTTGGATGTTTGGAAAGCCTATATAAAGACTCTAAACTCTCACAACATTAACACACAACTTTCACACAACTCTCATAAATTCTCTCACTATTTTTCTGCACTCAGAGCTCTTAAACTTTCAATGGAGAATTTATACTGAGTAAATTTCACAAATATATTGAGCATTATTACTAAGCATACATAGAGAGTTGATTGGATTGCAAGTGATATAATATTTCATACTTGTAAAGGCAATCCAAAGCCATTG
>NW_017717583.1:0-854 GCF_001865875.1 Lupinus angustifolius
AATTTATACTTGTTTATTTTCTGCAATATTATCCGCTACACATTAACTCTTATATTTTGCAGAAAAAGTTACTATAATTTTAAGTCAACTAATTCCCCCACCCCCCTCTTAGTTGCAATCATGTTCTTACATTTGGCACCAGAGCTATATTTGAGTAAGATACTCTCAAAATCCGATCCTACATCAAGATGGCCTCAAGATCATTCCTAGGAGAAGGGTCCAACATTAACCGCCCTCCAAGCTTAGGACCATACATACCCTTCACTGTCAATAACAGTATAAGGGAAACAAAGCCAAAATCATCATGGAACGATGAAGACAAAAAGAAGGTACAATATGATTTAAAGGCAAAGAACATTCTCACCTCCGCTCTTGGTATTGATGAATTCTTTAGAGTATCAAATTATAAATCTGCAAAAGAAATGTGGGATACGCTAGAAACCACACACGAAGGAATAGAGGAAGTAAAAAGATCAAGAAACACTCTTTCTCAGGAATACGAAATGTTTCGCATGAAGCCTGGAGAGAAGATTCTTGATCTACAAAAGAGATTTACTCATCTTACCAATCACCTTCTTGCACTTGGCAAAGTTCTATCAAATAGTGACTTGAACTTAAAAGTTCTTAGATCACTCACCAGAATATGACAACCAAAGGTAACTGCAATATCTGAAAATAAAAGTTTATCCAAAATGTCTATGGCTGCTTTGTTTGGTAAATTGCAGGAACACGAACTAGAACTTAGCCAACTTGATCAACACGAGGAGCAAGAAAAGAAGAAGAAAAATATTTCTCTAAAAGCAAAAGTTGATAGATATGACTCATCTGGAGATGAATCAGAAAAGGATGACACA
>NW_017717584.1:0-697 GCF_001865875.1 Lupinus angustifolius
GTTCCTTCAAGGGAAAGAATGATGTAAAGACTGGACGAAGAGCATACATTGCTTGGGAAGACAATGATATAAGTTCTGCATCCGAAACAGGAAATGAAGAGCAAGCACATCTATCACTTATGGCATCTCATCATTCTGATAATGAAGAGGTAAACGACTCTAATATGTTTTCTTCTTCCGAACTTCTATCCGCATTTAATGATTTACATGATGCATATGTTAAACTGTCAAAAATGTTTCTAAAACAAAAATCTGAATTAGATGCATTTAGAAACAAACCTTATTCATCCTCTTGTCAAAACTGCGTAACTCTTGAAAAGAAAGTATTAACATTAAGTCTCGAACTTAATAAACTAAACAAAAGTGGTAAAAGCTTAGAAAATATTATCAATAATCAAAGACACTCAACAGACTGAAGAGGTCTTGGCTATTCAAAAAGCCATGGTTTCAAGAAACCAAGTGTCCAAAAATTAACATTAAGTCTCGAACTTAATAAACTAAACAAAAGCGGTAAAAGCATAGAGAACATCATCAAAAATCCAAGACACTCAACAGACCGAAGAGGTCTTGGCTATTCAAAAAGCCATGGTTTCCAGAAACCAAGTGTCCAAAAGAAAATAAACTTTCAAAAGGAAAGCTTCCATACATTTGAAAAATCTAAAACACACTTTCATCAACCCATATGTACATACTGTAA
>NW_017717585.1:0-3454 GCF_001865875.1 Lupinus angustifolius
GCATTCAAAGCCTTTAGCATTTATGCTAAAAGAGTCCAAAATGAAAAATCTCTGAAAATCACTCATATTCGAAGTGATCATGGGGGAGAATTTCAAAACTCCTCTTTTGAGGAATTCTGTGATGATCTTGGAATCAACCATAATTTTTCTGCTACTAGAACACCTCAACAAAATGGTGTTGTAGAGAGAAAGAATCGGTCCTTAGAAGAACTGGCTCAAACAATGTTAAATGAAACTAACCTCACAAAATACATTTGGGCTGATGCAGTTAGCACTGCTTGTTATGTTTCAAATCGAGTTCTTATAAGACCTATTCTTAACTATTCTTAAGAAAACCCCCTATGAACTCTTCAAAGGTAGAAAACCTAACATTTCTCATCTACATGTTTTTGGTTGTAAATGTTTTGTTCTAAACAATGGTAAGGATAATTTGGGCAAGTTTGATGCTAAAGTTGATGAAGGGATTTTCCTTGGCTATTCTCTCACGAGTAAAGCATACAGAGTCTTTAATAAAAGAACTCTAGCCATGGAAGAATCTGTTCATGTAACTTTTGATGAAAATAATCATGCTTTAAGAGATGCAATATCTTGTGATGAAGACGACTTGCCAAGTTCATCCACCAAAGAAAACTCTATTGTTGATGTTACAACTGAACCTGAAGAAATGAGAAAAGATGATGATCTACCTTCTCAAGAAGAACACAGTCACTCAGATCTACCAAAAGAATGGAGAACTCATTGAAATCATCCTATCGACAACATCATCAATGACATAAGTAAAGGTATAACCACTCGTAGAATGTTTGATGCTTGTCTAAACATGGCCTTCGTCTCTCAGATAGAACCATCCAAGATTGATGATGCAATCGAGGATGAACATATGATTCTTGTTATGCAAGAAGAATTAAACCAGCTTGAGAGAAACGAAGTTTGGGAACTAGTTCCTAGACCGAAAAATAGGCATGTAATTGGAACTCGTTGGGTCTTTAGAAATAAATCTGATGAAAATGGTGTTATCATTAGAAATAAAGCTAGACTAGTAGCCCAAGGATACAATCAGGAAGAAGGTATTGACTTTGATGAAACCCTCGCTCCAGTTGCTAGACTTGAAGATATTAGGCTATTACTTGCATATGCTTGTTCTCTTAATTTTCAGCTATATCAAATGGATGTCAAGAGCGCCTTTCTCAATGGCTACATTCAAGAAGAAGTGTTTGTAAGAACAACCTCCTGGTTTTGAAGACTACAAACATTCTTCTCATGTCTACAAGTTAAAGAAAGCTCTCTATGGTCTAAAGTAAGCACCACGAGCGTGGTATGATCGTCTAACAACTTTCCTGATAGAAATTTTACCAAAGGGAAGGTCGACACTACTCTATTCATAAAGAAAATAAATCATCATACTTTACTAGTTCAAATTTATGTAGATGATATTATTTTTGGATCTACTAATGAAAATTTGTGTAGTGAATTTGGCAAAATGATGCAAGGAGAATTTGAAATGTCCATGATGGGAAAGTTGAACTACTTTCTTGGACTTCAAATCAAACAGCTTGATAATGGCATCTTTGTGAGTCAAACCAAGTACTGCAAGGATTTACTAAAAAGATTCGATATGGATGACTGCATGCCAATAGCTACTCCTATGGGATCTAGCACATACATTGATACCGATGAAAATGGAAAAAGTATTGAAATTTCAAAGTATCGAGGTATGATCAGATCTCTTCTATATTTAACTGCCAGTATACCTGATATTATGTTTAGTGTATGTCTGTGTGCATGCCATCAGTCTAAACCAAAAGAATCACATTTAGTTACTGTTAAGAGAATTATGAAATATCTAAAAGGTACAACTGAAGTTGGACTATGGTATCCTAAAGGAAGTATTTGTGAACTGGTTGGATATTCGGATTCAGATTTTGCCGAATGTAAATCCGAAAGGAAAAGTACAAGTAGTACTTGTCACATTTTAGTTAATGTTTTAGTTTCTTGCTCTTGCAAGAAACAAGCATGTGTTGCACTAGGCACTGCTGAAGTTGAATATATAGCAGCAGGTAGTTGTTGTGCCCAAGTATTGTGGCTTAAGTAACAATTACGAGATTATGGCTTAGACTTAGGCTGCACTGAAAGTGCGCATGTCAAGAGGAGCACTTTGGAAAGCTTTCCCACATATATGTTTTGGTTTTGATGAGGACAACTTGTGTTTATAAGAGCTTGAAGATCATCAACAAATCAACGTGCTTAAGTCTCAAGATTGGTATTAGACTTAGACTAGTGATTAGTTTAAGTTGAGTCTAAGGCTTAGGTAAACTCAATACATGTCTCATATGCATAAAACTTTAAATCATTTTAGTTTTGAGATATGTCATTTATAATATGTTCATGCATCACATAAATACATGTAATTTATGCATCCTAGGCATAAACTTAGTGTTGAACATGTATAAATTAAGTGCATAACGTATTTGAGTTTTGCAATTTGAAAATACACTTGGAAATATGCAGTTAATCGATTAAGGTATGATTTAATCGATTAACATAAGTTGAAACAGAAAACTTGGAAAAATAGAATCAGTTACATTTTTGAATCACGTTAATCGATTAACCAAGGTTTTAATTGATTAACTGGGCTGCACAATTGATTCTTTATAAACTGCGTTTTCAGAACTTAAGCCACAACTTGCATGTTAGATTTTAAGAGAGTTAGAGCATATTTCGTGTTAATTGCTGCATCTATATGACATTGCATTTGTGAGATTAGAAAAGAGAAAATTCTATGCTTTAGGATTGAGAGGCATTTCATGTTTAATTTCTCATCATTTCATCTCACATGTTCATGCATTCATTGATGTTTTTGTGAAGATTTTGTATTCTGTAAAATCTGTTTTCAACTAATACATTATCATGTTATATGAGACTTGTGTTAGAGTTGTAGAGTAAGGTCTTAATTGTTAAATTTGAGCATTGTAATTGCTTTAGATTACTCTATGTTTTTGTTGTAAAAAGTGTCGTAACTTTGGGAATCTCGAGGTATCTTACCACCAACGAGATTGTGTTGTATCTTCATTAGCTTAGAGTTCTTGATAGAAAGAATAGGTTCTTGGCTGGGGCTACACCGCAAGAAAGGTTTTCTTGGGCGGTAGGAAGGGAGTCAAACCAAGGAATAAGGTTCTTTAGTTTCAAGTGAATATCTAAGTGTTGTAATTGGAAGAATTGCTTGTAAAACATTATTTCAATTATAGTGAAGAAAAATCTCCCATTTTCAATTATAGTGAAGAAAAATCTCCCAGGTCAGCCGGGAGGCCTGGATGTAGTTTGCAAGTGGACACGCAAACAAACCAGGATAAAAATCGTGTTGCAGGATCTTTTTCTCTCTTTCTCTCTTTATTGCTTTAATCGGTTACGTTGTATAGTTGTTTTAATTGCTATATTCTGTTTCTATACTATACTT
>NW_017717586.1:0-386 GCF_001865875.1 Lupinus angustifolius
AGATTTCAGATTTCAAAACGAAAAGTTTTCACTCCAAACAAAATCTCTTCACTCCAAACAACTCCTACACTTTCATAAAGGCACCTTGGACGTTTAGAAAGCCTATATAAATACTCTAAACTCTCACAACAACTACACACAACTTTCATACAATTCTCATAAATTCTCCCACTGTTTTTCTGCACTTTTGCACTGAGCTCTTAAAATTTCAATAGAGAATTTATTCTGAGTAATTGCTTCAAAAAATTTCACAAATATATTGAGCATTATTACTAAGCATACAAAGAGAGTTGATTGGATTGCAAGTGATATAATATTTCATACTTGTAAAGGCAATCCAAAGCCATTGTTGTAATTCTTCATTCATTGCAAACAATCTTTCTTCC
>NW_017717587.1:0-33378 GCF_001865875.1 Lupinus angustifolius
TGAACCAGTATAAAATACTTGTGTACTCTCCTTTCCCTTTCCTCTTTACTTTATACTTGTTTATTTTTCTGCAATATTATCCGCTGCACTTTAATTCTTACATTTTGCAGAAAAAGTTACTAAAATTTTAAGTCAACTAATTCACCCCCCCCCCCCTTAGTTGCAATCATGTTCTTACAAAGCATACGTTAATATATTCATTGAGTATGATGAATGAAATTTATGTATCATTTGTCATCAAGTTTCCACCAACTCCATGTTCTTTATCCTTGTATGAAAATGCATGTTCATAGTAGAGTCTGTGAGTTCTTTTGGCCTTCCAATTGTAGACAATCCTTAGTCTTAGTTTCTCCTCTAATGAGATAAAGACAATGACTTGTTTTGCATGTATGTTGTGGTTCTTGTTATGTTGTCTACAATTGGGGACTATAACTCTTATTTATAAGAAGTGCATATCTTTTCATGAAGGATAATGTTACTTGAATTTCTTATTCTAATTTTGCCCATCATAAAATAGATAAGACATTTGATATATACACAATAATTTTCATGACATTTATGTCTATAGCCATATATTTTACTTAAATTATATCACTTTAATTTGACTACTTAAAATAATGACTATAAATACATTTAAATATTACATATGTGACCCAAAATTTGTACAACCCTAATGTCTAATTCATTAGAGTGAAATTGTAGTCAAGATTTCATATATATTTTATATTTAATGGTTTTTTAGAAATGTGTAATTAATTGGTCATCAATTTTAGGAATGAGGAGTGTAATCTCTGAAACTACATTATACCTTAAAATTATGGTAAAATATGCTTTTATTATTTAGTTAAACTCGTAGAAAAGAATCAATTTATTTAAGATTTTTATTAAGAAATATAATATGTAGTATGCTAAAAAATATTTATGTTCATTGATTTTTTATTAAAAAAGTAATTATAATATACTAGCGTGTCGATAGACATTTTGTGTCTGCTGGCCCATATTCTTATTTTATGATATTAAGTATTAAATTTATATTTTTTATTTTAGAGAATTAGAATGTTTTTATTGGATGTACTTCATGTAATATTATTTTATATTTATTATAATAAATATTCAACTTAAAGTGAAATGTATTAATTATAGTTATTTAGGATTATATGGTTTTACTTCATAAATAAAAAATATTAAGAACAAAATAGGAAAATAGAATCATGGTGGTAGTTATTTCAAGTTTTGGCTTTATATATAGTATAGATGACATATAATTATTAAAGTAGTAATTTTTAAATATAGTTATTATAGTATAGCTACTTATTGTCATTATTCAAATAAGAAAGAAATAAGTGAGAAATAAAAGTTGAAAATGACATACCTAATATAGCTTATAAATAGATGGTTGGTACTATCATACAACAATAATAAAATTAGAGAAATATACTTATGACGCATCAGATCTTATGATTAGGATTGAATATGCACTCTAAGAGATGAATATAGGAAGACATTGGTCACACAAAATTCAAACAATCTAATTGGAATTCTTTGGTATGTCTCTCTATAAATTTTAAGCCTCCTTTTATTTTTCATTTTTTCTGGTGTGTTTCAAATGTCTTTTTGGTGTGTTGTGGATTTTATGTTAAGTGTCTAGTGATATTTATTTTTGATGTGTTGTAGATTGTGTGTTGAGTGTCTAGTGTCCAATCCTCTATGTACAATGGGAATTTGGCACGTGAGGATTTTAGGAATCAAATCATTTCCCCTTAATTTTTTAAACAATCAAGGGAAAATATTCTGGCAGCAATAAACTCATTTCTTGCATTTTAAAATTTTAATTCGAATTTAATTATGGCCATATGTTTGGGAATTTGAATTGAGTATTTTTTTTATTCCGGAATGCTTTAAAAATGCACTTTTCATGATAAAACACCTTCAATAACTTTTTAGGCCTCAAAATTTATTGCAATACTCTTAAATGAGTAAAAAAATAATATGTTTGAAATTATAAATATTAAAATGGCCAGAAAAATTGTTTTAGATAGAAATTCAATAATGACTCTATAAAAATCCCAAAGTTATTACATTACATACAAATAGGTAAAAATAATCTTTTGAATTCTATAAAATCGTAAAAAGATACTTTATGCTCAATTTTTATTTTTTAATTAATTAGAAAACTAAAAGTTAAGGAATTTTGGGATATGTTTTTTTTTTAAATTGAAATACTTCCCTAATTAGACTATTAAGTGATCATTAAATCCAAGTTCAGCTAGGCTCAATACAAGGATTACGCTCAGCAGATCAGATATCATCTAACCTCCACATTCAGTGGAGGAAGAACCGCGCTCAAGGAAATTTCTATGTTGAGCGTATGAATTAAAAGAATTAGAAGTTTAGTCTGTAGAACTCATACGCTCAGTGCACATAATTGTGCTGAGAGCAATGCATGGTGCGCCCAACATGGATATTGCGCCAATCACAGATAGTGCAGTGAAAGGTCACGTCTAACTATCTGAAGACTTGTGCTCAACATAAAGGCAGTGCACTAAACGTCATACCCAGCATGTGGTTAGTATTTGAAGATTTCTAGCTCGAGCCAAAAAGGACACACTTGATATATTCGAATTGTAATACTTTTATTCTTAATTTTTAGAGAGTTTTAGCTCATTTAGATAATGGGAACTAAATGTAAGCGCACTATATGAGTTAATTTATGCTCATGTGTGTGGTTCTACAACCCATGGTTTGTGTATTATCCATATCTTGCTTGCATAGTATGAACATGAGTAGCTAAGTATCATACTTGTATACTTCTGAACTTGCATAACTCAACAATTGATTTATTTTCTAGGCATAGACTTGTATCAACTTGTCATTTCATGTGTATTACGTTATTGGTATCTAGACATGGAACTAATTCAGTAATTTTTTATAACTGTCAAAGTCGATGATATGAACTACTAGACATATAAGCCTGTTGACGGTTAATATAACTTAATTTACTAATCTAGACAACTAGACATAGAGGTATATTAATAATGTATTACTATAGACAATGACATTGACAGCTAGGTGTTGTATTTAACTCAACCTTGCATGCATAGACTACTAGACATAGAGGTATGTTATATGGGTCATAAATCTTTATCTTAAGAATAAAGTTGCTAGACATAAAGTTTTGTTATATAAGTTACTAAATTGACTAAGATATTAAATTTTAGTAATATTAAGGTCATTTGTGTGGAATAATAATTACTAAGTAAATTCCCGTTATGAATCATGTGTATATAAATAGTAAGTATGAAATTCAATCCTAACTCATTTTATCATTGTATTTCATTTGAACTATATTGTGTCACCAAATCGAAACCTTTTTCAAAACTAGCTTAGGATAGTAATCTGATTTTTGAAAGGCTAGATTTAGCAAGTACTTGTGGATAGGATAATCCCCTTACCTTATATTTGTTTGCGACATTGTTCAGTAATTTTAATACCAATTTGCTAGCTAGAAAAATGGTGATATTGTTTTATAATTTTAGCATTGCATCATTAGATTATTGTTCTAAGTACATTTAGTCATGTTTTTATTTAATTTCTGCAATGTTGAGTACACTAATTTTCCGTTGATGTATCTTCTTTTGTTTACGGTCTAAAATCACCATGGATTATGAGACATTTCACCATGACTCCTCAATTCGTGCTAAACTTTTAGCCTAGAATAGAATGCTCCTACAGCAGCTGGAGATGCTCAATTTACAGATGGCCACCATCCAATAGAGGGTGACCTATGAGGGATGTTATGATAATCACTCGACCATGTATTGTCTAGAATTCCTTACCGGGGTGCGATACATGGAAGATCCTTGCCTATACGAAACCTCCAAATTGGAAAGTACCCTCTAGAAATTCATGAAGTTAGCTATAGAGAACAATAGAAGTGCCAACACCTATCTTGAGAAATATAGAGACTCAAGTGTGTTTGCTAACCACACACTTGAATAATATACAAGTTTCTCAATCGGAGAAAAGATCACTCACCGTACTAGTCTACACTAAACATCAACATCTCATTTAGAGAGTTGAGGAGTCAATAGGTATAATTGCAGAGGAAGGGTTAGTCGATACTTTACTAGTAGTTAGCCCATGTATTTCACAATGTCACATGAAGCATACAAGCATTGCCAATGATTTCATCATTGTCATACATCCTCTTTTAAGAGAGTTGATAAATCAAAAGATGATTTCTAGGAAAAGCATAAAATTGATCAAATCAATTAAGCCTAGTGACTTTTGTTGGAAACTAATAAACATCATTTGTAGCAGTATCGACATATCAATGTCATACCATTTTGGTTGATTCAACTCCGTGATCCCTAAGATCATGATGTAACATCAAGATAGTAATGTTAAAGAAGCGCATACTCAGAGGTAATCCAGATTATTTTATTGTTTTGCTTTTGTTTCAGTTTTGTATTTTTGTATGCTTTGATGTGTGTTATTGTGTAGATTTGGAGCTTACTCTTGCTGGACTGAGGACAATCCAAACTCCACGTAGAGGGTGAATTGGGCCAAATTTTGAAGCTTAGCAAATCAGTATAGTATTTCTTCATTTTATTTTATGTTGATTAATAATCTTGGGTTGTTTACTGAATTTTTGGCTTCTAACTTATATATTGTATGAAGAGTTAAGTGCTTAATGAATAGCATGCTTATTGAAAATGTATGTTACTCTAATTATGATAAATCATACTTAATCACTATTGTTTTATGAACTTTAAAATGATTACGTAAAGTTGCTTTAAATTAAGAAGTTGTATGAGTGGGTTGAGCAATGTGAGCTACTGAGTTTAACACACATTGCATGAAAATTTTGAAAAGTTGTGATGACTTACACTGTTGATTTTGTTTGCATCTCTAATTAACCCATGTTGATATAAAAATATGGATATGATCAAGATATTGTTTGATTGAACTCATTTGGCCTAAACACATTCTCAATGACATTATTATCTCTTGTTAGCTCCTTTGAGTCTAATTGTTGTTGATTGAAACCTTGAGCTAGAAATAAAAATTTAGTCCTAGTTCTTGTAGAATGAGTTAAGTGTTACAATTGTAATAAAGTTGGTGGAGTAATGAAAAGAAAAAGGAAAATAAACGTAACTTGTATTACATATAGAAGGGATACATAAGATTACAATATGCTCTCTAAGTCTATTACGACCTCTTTGTATCCAGAAAAACCATATCTTTTGTAGCCCAACCACATTATAACTCTTGAAAGACCTTAGTAATCCACATATAATATTATATATCATTCTTGATTAATCATACGTTAATATCAAAATTGATTTTGTTGCTTGTTTATTACATGCTTATGAGAGACATACACTACAAATACTTGAGAGTTCACACTTCTTAATTTATTGGCATATGAACAATTTAAATGATGAAGTTTCAAATGGATTATGTAACTAAGAATGACTTGCATGAATTAGATATCATACTTTGATTTGAGTTTGAAATTCCTTAATGCACTTGTTTACTTGTGTGGATAATATGTTCCTTGAGAGTATGCCATAAATATTGATGTGTAAGTCCTACTTAAAAATCCAATCATGTTTTTGAAAAACATAAGCTTGAACTCTTATTTGAGAATAAATGAGGTTCTAAGTTTGAGAGAGTTTGTTACGTGTTAATTTGATCATATATTATACACCATTTTTATGGCACTTTAATTATTTAATCAACTCAAGTGATGAAATTATGCTAATAAATGATTAAAACTATTTAAATGGCCAAATATCATCTTTGGATTGTTCTGTGGACTTATCCGGAGGAATTATAAAAAAAAAACTAAGTTTTCGGACAAAACTCGACTAGGCTCAGTGTAAGGATCACGCTCAATAGATCAGACAACATGTGAGCTCCACGCTCAATGTCAAACCCACACTCAATTAAGCCGATCAAAATCATAAAGTATCCAACAAAGCTGGTCATGTGATATTGTATCGGTCAAAACCGGTTTATATATGAAATTTTTTAATACTTTTTCAAAATATGACAATAATGATTTAAAGTTCAAACCTTAAATATAATAGTTATTTGTGACATAGTTAATCATTAAAATATTTTAAAAATTGAGTTATATATTATAAATAATAAGACATATAACTTAAGTGGTAGATAGTTTAATTAGTGAATGAATAAAAGTCCCAGCAATATGACCTGTATAATAACGGGTACTGTATTAATACTAATGTCTGCATGTGTGAAATATATTTTAATTGGCTTAATTTGGAGGATGAATACATGCAAAGAAATGAATATCTAGGAAGAGTGCATGTGGGCCACCTTTGCATTACTCGTAACACATGACTTTTACACCAACTACTCAATTGACCAATTCCGATGTGGAATTTTGGGCAGTCTGGATCCTCTCTTGTACAGGGGAGACCAATACTAAGAGGAGATCATGCCATGTGTCTAAAAATAATCAATGGTTTAGATTAAAAATTGATATTTAATTTAGCATTAAAAAATTGCAAAAACAAAGTAAGTATAGAAACTGGGTGAAGAAGAGAGAGAAAACTTTTTCACCATTGCATTCATTCCTCAGGTGTTTCTATTGCACAGCCACCTCACATCCCTTCTCACCACCACTTCTTCTCTGGCGAGTCACTACCTTCTCTATATTCACTGTAATGACTTGATTGCTTTGCATAGATTTCGATTTCTTAACTTTCATCACATTTGATTCTGATTTTTTATTCAATCTCAAGTTCTTTATGTTCCTCTCCACAAATTTTAGTTCAAAATATGGATTGAACTTCAAAATATTCATTCTAGATTTGCCTAATTTAGTGCACATCAACATGTTTTCTTGTGTACACCATGTATTTGAAAAAATGCTTTAATAAAAGTGTGAGTTATATGTATGAGAAAATGACTACAAAACTTCTATGACATATGCTTCAAAATTTTAGTTCTTTGTATAGATTGCTTGATTAACTGCACATGAACAGATTTGCTCATGTGCATCATGTGTTTGAGAAAATTCTTAAAAGTGTGTGTGGTGTGTTTGAAATCTACAAGATGCTTTTGAATTTTGATACGGGTCAATATGTCTCTTCCAGTGATGATATTCATGTTTTAATAAGAGATAAACTATTGCTGAATTGTTAAAGGTAAGCAAAATTTTCATTCATGTGAAATAGATAGTTTAAATCATGTTTTATATCAAATAAATTTGATTAACTTTTACAGTAATATGCAGGATAAACTATATCATGATTCAGTTTCTCATATTTAAGTCATTTAATTTTGAATGTAAGTGGACTTGGAAGTGGAAGTGGAAGCCAAGTTTTGAATAAAAGTCAAATTGGGAGGGCAAGTCAATGTCAAAGTTTATTTATGTTCATAGTTGAAGTCACAATGTAACTAAAATTAAGACAGATTGAAAAATGAAGTGTCGTGTAGAACCTTTTTTGGGTCTATGATGTAAATTACTATATATAAATAGGTTTTGGCAAAGGAGTGCATTTTATTGAGCATAGGTTTTGTTGATACAATGGGCATATTATGGTGTTATATTTTGCTACCTGTTTGTCACCTTTGCTTATATTTTGCTACCTGTTAGACACTTTTGCAACGTAATGAACAACATCCAATTTCCCTTGTCTATAATGGACACATTTTATTATGCTTATATTTATTTTACATACTACAATTGATACTACAGTCTATAGTCTGTTGTTTATATTTTTTTACATCATAATGAACTACTGATTTTCATTAAGCATGATTTGTTTATCTTAACTTAACTTTATTATCGATGATTATTTGCAAGCATGACCATAAGATGGCCTACTACATGAAAATAAAAAAAGCATTATTACAAGGATGGCTCATTATTTGCTTCAACCTTCATAGGAAACTTCAAGTTAGTGGATTCCCGAAATTTCAATCATGATGCTTCCGGTAATGAGAAGATGAGACATTTAACCACTACATATCAAACAGGTTGCAATAGCCACAATTTTAATTCATATCTACATAACTCTGCAAGAAGTCGAGATGAATAAGAATTTTATCCAATTTTTGGGATATGGAGAGCAAAGGCAAAGACATTCATCAACTATGTTTCACAATACTTGAACAATGAAAATGTAACTAATCATAAAACTAAACTAATTTAAGATTCAGTAATTGTTTACTGTCAAAAACCATGACCAAAGTAGTTTTGTAATCATTTTCTCATACACAGGACACACAGTTTTAGGCATTTTCTCAAACAAATGGTGCACATATGCAAATTTGTTCATGTGCACTTAATTAAGCTCAATAAGAACTAAAATTTTGAAGCATATGTAATAGAAGTTTTGTAAACCCTAAACTGGGTGAAGGAAGAGAGAGAAGGGAGTATGAGACTTATGAAAGGCTGTCATTTGTCTCCTGTATTTGTGTTTATATGTGCACTAAAGTAAAGCATCAACTCTAAACACAAATACAGGTATTTGTGTTTATATGTGCACTAAAGTAAAGCATCAACTCTAAACACAAATACAGGAGACAAATGACAGCCTTTCATAAGTCTCATACCCTTCTCTTGCTTATATTCCTAATCTCGTTTATTCTTCCATTGAAAATCACAGCATCACAAATAACAGAAGCAAAAGCCCTTGTGAAATGGAAAAACAATTTAACCCTTCCTCTTCCACCTTCTCTAACCTCTTGGTCTCTCAACAACATAGACAACCTTTGTAGCTGGCATGCCATTACTTGTGACAACACTAATACCACTGTCACTGAGATAAACTTATCTAGTTCAAATCTCAATGGGACCCTCTATAACTTGGATTTTTTTCCCTTCCTAATATCACAAGCCTCAACCTCAAAAGCAACAATTTTAGTGGTTCAATACCATCTGCTATAGGCAACTTCTCTAAGCTCACTTTCCTGGATTTGGGAGATAACTACTTTGGAAATACACTACCTTCTGAGTTAGGCCAACTAAAGGAACTTCAATATCTCAGCTTTTACCTAAATAATCTTAATGATATCTGTTAAAATGATAAGAGTCATGCATGAATAAGAAAGTAAAGATGAACAAGAAAGAAGGAAGAAAAAGAGAAAGAATAGAGAATCAAAGCTTTCATTGAAATATAACATTTCTCATTATCATCATTGAATTGAAAAATAAGAAGTGGGTCAATATGGTTTATTTATACAAGAAAAAAGAAGAAAAGAAAGCTTGTAAAACAAGTAACTAACACAAATCTAACTAGCTAATTCTTAACTTCCTAACAAACTATCATCTTCCAAAAATATCCTCTAATATATCTTTAATATCACCCTCAAGCTGGTGAGTGAAAATTTTCACTCTCCAGCTTGGAATTGATTTGAAGTAATAACAACTCTTAATCACCCATGACAGAAGTTATATCATCAAACGCTTAACCATCCATAGCAGAAGATATATTTTTGTTTAACCATCCAATGTTTAATCATCCATGACAAAAGTTATATCTTTGCTTAACCACTATGGACATAAGCTACCCATCCAATGTTTAACCATCCATGACAGAAGTTATATCTGAGCTTAACCATCATGGACAGAAGCGAACCAATGATGAAAGAGAGAACGAATCAGAATCTTGATTCTAATGAAATGCTTCAATGAAGAATAAGAGAAAAAATGGTATATGTTGAAGAATAAGAAAAGGATGTAATCATGTATATGGTAGATTGGTCATGATACTCCATTCTTGAAGAGCTTGAAAAAGAATATCAAGAAGCTAGCTTATGTACATGTAAATAATTCTAATCTGACTTGATGTAAGTGCACTTGGTAGAATTGAGAATGCATGTCATGATGAGGTTCTTTCATGATTATGTTGTGAATATTTCTTCTTTTTTTCTTCTTGAGATGAAGAAGATCAACCCAATTATGCATGAAATCATCAACACCTTTCTTTATGTATGGACTCATCAGCACATTGAACTTCTTCCAATGAAAATGATAAAATCAGAATCAACTGCAACATCAAGACCAAGCATCACAAAGAGAAGAAATGACAAGAATTCTGCAGTGAGCAAATTCTACACTAAGAAGAGATGAAGTTGTAGAATGAAATAATGAATTCTAGGATTTGTTTGGATGAGATTTGGAGGAATATGATGGAGAAGAATCTACTTTTCTCTCTTGTAACTTCTTGCATGTTGAAGACTTTGACATATCTTCAATAGTTTCTTGCGCGTTGAAAACGAGAACTATCAAAGAAGATAGAAAACATAAGCGGAAGCACATAATTATTGTTCTGATACATGTTAAAATGGTAGGAGTCATGCATGAATGAGAAAGAAAAGATGAACAAGAAAGAAGGAAGAAAAAAAGAAAAAAAGAATAGAGGATCAAAGCCTCCATTGAAATGTAACATTTCTCATTATTATCATTGAATTGAAAAAGAAGAAGTGAACCAATATAACTTATTTATACAAGAAAAAAGAAGAAAAGAAAACTTGTAAAACAAGTAACTAACACAAACATAACTAGTTATGTTCTTAACTTCATAACCAACTATCATCTTCCAAAAATATCCTCTAATATATCTTTAATAATATCATTCCTTATCAGCTTATGAATCTCCCTAAGGTATGGTACCTAGACTTTGCATCAAACTATTTCATATCTCCCCCTAATTGGTTATTCATGCATGCCTTCCTTAACTTACCTTGGTATGAATTACAATTTATTCACTTTTGAATTTCCAAGTTTCATAGTAGAATGTCAGGACTTGACATACCTTGACCTCTCTTGGAATTATTTCAATGGCACAATACCAAAATCCATGTATACCAATCTCAAAAAAATCAAAACACTCTATTTGTTCCAGAATTTGTTCTCTGGTCCTATTCCTGTAGAGATTGGGAGTCTGAAAGAAATAACTAAGTTAGACCTTTCACAAAACAAATTTTCTGGTCATGTTCCTGTTGAGATTGGAGTCCTCAAGAACCTAACAGTGTTATACCTTTTTCAAAACCAATTATCTGGACCCATCCCTATGGAGATTGGAAACTTGAACTTATTGCAATAATTTGATGTTAGCAATAATACTTTGGATGGAGAATTACCTGAGACAATTTCTCAACTACTTGCTTTAACGTACTTTTCTGTACTCTCAAATAACTTCTCAGGCAGCATCCCTAAAAACTTTGGAAAGTTTAGTCCTTCTTTGATTGATGTTGAACTTTCAGAGAACAACTTCTCAGGAGAACTACCACCAGATTTGTGCACTGGTTTCAAGCTTCGTAAGTTGACTGCTTATAACAACAACTTTTTCGGGCCATTGCCAAAGTGCTTAAGAAATTGTTCAGCACTAACAAGAGTTCAACTCGAAGAAAACCAATTTACTGGAAACATCACAGAAGCATTTCGGGTTCATCCAAATCTTTCTTTTATCTCACTTGGTGGAAATCACTTTTTTGGTGAGCTCTCTCCTAAGTGGGTTGAATGTGCCTGTAGAGCTTAGTAATTGTAAAGGCTTGCAAAGCCTGAATTTAAGCCATAACAAGCTCTATGAGGACATACCTACTGAACTTGGTAATTTGGCCTCACTACAATACTACTTGGACCTAAGTAGCAACTCTTTTTCTGGTGCAATTCCTCAAAACCTTGAAAAGCTTGTAATGCTAATGATTCTCAATGTCTCACACAACCATCTATCAGGGAAAATCCCACTATCCATTTCACATATGCTCAGCCTTCAATCTGTGGATTTTTCTTTCAACAACTTGACTGGTCCAGTACCAACTGATGGTATTTTCCAAACAACAACAGCTGAAGCTTATGTTGGAAACTCAGGTCTGTGTGGTGAGGCAAAAGGGTTAATCCATTGCTCATCACAACATAAATCAGGTTCGTTTGGAGTTAAAAAAATTGTTCTTGTTACCATTACACCATTTTGCAGTGTGTTATTTATTGTCATGATCATTTTTGGAATCTTAAAATTCCATCAAAAATCCAAAGAACATGGTGAAGAATCCAAAAGCACTGAAGAGTATCAACTATTTCATCACACAGTACTAGGAAGAGATGCAAGATTCACATTTTCTGAGATTCTAGAGGCCACCAAAGACTTCAACGAAATGTATTGCATTGGTAAAGGAGGATTTGGAAGTGTTTACCAAGCAGAGTTACCAACAGGTGAAATTTTTGCAGTTAAAAGGCTCAATGTAATAGACTCTAGTGAGATACCAAAATTGGAACTGCAGAGTTTTGAGAATGAGATAAAAACACTTACAGGAGTGAGGCATCGTAATATAATAAAGCTTTATGGTTTCTGTTTATGGAAGAAACAAATGTTCTTGATTTATGAATTTGCTGAGAGAGGAAGCTTGACAAAAGTTCTTTATGAAGAAGAAAGCTTGGAGCTGAGTTGGGATACAAGGGTGGAAATTGTGCATGGAATAGCACATGCAATTTCTTACCTACACAGTGATTGTTCCCCACCAATTGTGCACAGAGATATAACATTGAATAACATATTACTAGGCTCAAACTTTGAACCCCATCTTGCAGACTTTGGCATAGCAAAAGAGCCAAGTTCCAACACTTCAAATTGGACTTCAGTGGCAGGTACCTATGGCTACATGGCTCCAGGTACATATTTCAACTAAATTAATACTCCATTATATATTCAATGCACTTTTGGCATGTAAATTAATGGGTCACTAACAAAATTTAAAATTTGCAGAGTTGGCACAAACTATGAGGGTGACTGAAAAATGTGATGTTTATAGTTTTGGAGTGGTAGTATTAGAGATAATGATGGGAAAGCACCCCAAAGATCTTTTGACTACAATGTCTTCAATTAAGTCTTTATCGTCAATGGAAAATCTGCATGCAAAGGTGCTTCTGAAAGATGTTCTAGACCAAAAACTCACTTCACCAAGAGATCATCTAGCTTATCTTGTAATGGTGATAATGAGCATAGCTTTTTCATGCACGCATGTAGCTCCGGAATCTAGACCTACAATGCGTTCTGTTGTACAACATATATCAGCTTCAATTACCAAGCAAGCTTATTGTACTGAGTCATTTGACTTAGTAACCATAAGCCAACTTATGGGATTTCATAATTAGTCTTGTATATGCAGGCTTATAGAGTTAATTACACTGACATTCTCTCTGAGTTTTAGTAAAATTACACAAATTACTCCTCACTTTTTTATTCCTACACAATCTCCCATAGTTTTATACTTCATTACACTAACCATCCCAGCATAAAAAATAAGTGTAATTTTTTAAACAAAAAAATGTAATAAATGTAATTAAGTTAAACATAACAAAACATCGTATATTAAGAGGAAAAATCCAAATAATATACAAATCAATGTATCTCTATTATTTTTTATTACAAAATGCATCAACAATTCTAAAGAGATATTGTTTAAATTGCTCTTATACTATATCGTAAAGAACCAAAAATAATAAAGAGGTACGAACTCATATATTATTTGGACTTATCTCCACAATATATGATATTTTGTTTAACTTAATTACATTTATCACATTTTTTATTTAAAATATTATACTTATTTCTCATGCAGGGGTGGTCCGTATCTATGAAGCACAGATACGAATACGTGTATCGGATACGATACGTATCCGATTCGTCGACACGCATTTTTTCTAAAATGTAGGATACGATAAGTTTAGAGATACGCGTATAAATTAATAAAAAATACATAAAATATGATAAAATTATAAGTGTAAATTCTCTTCTTCTCTCCTACCATCTTTCTTCTCTTATCTGTTAAGAAATAAAGGTAAGTCCTTTATTTATCTTCTCTATTAATATTCACACATCCTCTTCTCTTTATAAACATACTAAGCGAAAAGAAACTAAGAAGTAAGAAAGGTAAGTCTTTTTCTGTTTGCTCTTCACAACATACCTATGGCGGTAGAGACAGTAACACTAAGCACCGGCCGACGACGTTATGGACCGGAAAGTACCAACTATTCGAGGGTCAATGTGGTGTGATGGTAAGTTGGTATGATGTGACCTATAAATAAGTGAGTGTTTATTGAAAAAAATCTATCTTATCATAAAAACGAATCTATATATCCGATATTTTATTGAAAACGAATCTATATATCCTATATTTTATTGAAAACGAATCCGATACGTGTCTTGATATTTTTTTTATTTTTTTTTATTTTTTGATACTCTATGGACACGTATTCTTCGCGAATCTGAGCGTATCCGTGTCGGACACGGACACGCGAGGGTATTTGGCGAATTCGTGCTTCATAGGTCCGTATAATGAAAGTATAAAAATTAGGGGTTTATGTAGGTGTAGAAAATTGATAAGTAATTTGTATAATTTTGCTAAAACTCACGGGTGTCAGTTAATTTACTCATAATTATATTTTGTTTGAGGTGTTATTTATCATTAAAGTCCTAAACGTTAATTTTTTTTTTTTATCTTTATACAAAATAAGAACGGGCAAAAATTTTCACTTAACCCATATTCATTAATCAAGAGAATCATTATTATTTATTATATGTTTGCAAAAAATTTAGAAATCAGAAGCAAATGTGGATATGCTTGTTTATATCTACCATACAAATTTTATGTCAGACCTCACTCCCTATCACACCAACATAAGATAATATATTTTGTACTTCAAAAAAATTAATGTTTATTTTTTTACTAGTTAACTATTATGATAAAATTCAGACCTCAGTTTGTATACTATCCAATAAACAACAACTAAAGATGGACACTTATGAATACTAATTTTGACTAGCCCAAAAATTATATCTTTAAAATTTTCTCAAAAGCTTTTAATTTAAATTTATAACTTTTAGAATAAATATAAGATAAAAAAAAAAGCTTTAATGAAGCACTTATGGCCTCCATGATGAAAGGACACCATTTCAAAATATTTCCTAGCCAAATTTCACTTCCTATATTCATAAAAAGATAAAAATAATTTAAAAGGTTTAATGAATACTTATTATGAATGATTCCATTTCTGAGAAAAACATTTATTAAATGTCACATAATTTTCGTTTTTTGATTAAATAAAAATAAAAAAGTACACTAAAGACATTTTTGTGATTCTATAAAATTCAAATGGTTTTTTATCCTATGATAAGTAATGCACTAATTCTAAAATTTTGTAATGATACAAATTATGCCAAAAGGGCCTACTGGATTCCAATATCATTTTGTAATGATTAAAAGAGACCAACAATATCGTCAATGATCATTAGAACACCACTAATCATTTTGTGACATAATGATAAAAAAATGTATAAGCTAGTTGAATTCCTTATGTTACCTCATGGCCTTGCCAAATACACATTTTTGGTATGACTCATTTTTTTGTTAATTAACATGGGAATGTTAACAAGTGCCCTAGTGACATTTTTGAGGACAAGAAAAAAGAAATCTTGTATTATTAGAAAATGATGTTGGTAATTATAATAGAGTAATGAGTCGTAATGAGAAATAGTGATGATAGTTATAATAAAGATATTGTGAGCAGTGGCGGAGCTTCTCTAGGGCAGGTGGGGCAACTGCCCCCTGAATTTTTTTTTCTAATTTAAAAAAAAAATTATTTACTTATTTTAATATATATTTTTAGCTTATACAAATTATACATTCCTTCTAAAAATGATAGATAGAGATAAAGTTTTTTACATGTATAAATATAGATATTGTTTATAATATTTACTTTATTTTAGTTCATAATGATTTTGCACTTAAGAAAATATTATAAGATCACAAATTATCTTTGTCAAACTTTTACAACAAAAGTCCTAAAATTCTATGTATTTTTATAAATCATTTAATATTTATAACATATGTATTTTTATGCAAAAATTATACCTATAGACTTTAATGCGAGTAAGAAAATATTTATTTGAAATTTTAATTTCAACATTTTATTATTGATGTCGTTAGTAATTCATGCTTGAAAAAATATCAATCATATCTGAATTAATTGCAACTTTGATGATAAAGTAAAAGTGAATGCATATAATTTGCTTGATTAAGTTATTCGGTTTATCTTAAATATTTTGGTTCAACTACTATAGGAAGATCATTTTTAGTAACGAATACAATCAAATAAACTTATGTAGTAAAATAGAAGATGAATTTCTTGTACATAACATGATAATTTATATTGAAATGTAAATATCTGAAAATTTTACTCTTAATTCAATCTTCGATAAATTGAAGTCTTTAACTAAGAGCAACACTTTAAATGAATGTATATTTTTATTTAATGTTTTTAATTATTATTTTTTGTACATTTTGAAACATTGATACAATTGTCTATTTTTCTTTATATTTTTGTTATTCAACTAATTTTAATTATAAATTACAATTGAATATTATTGCTTCTCCTAAACTAAAGTTCAAGATCCGCCACTAATTGTAAGCAATTAAGTATTGTTGTTTAAGCAGTGATAAACCCATTGTACAATTACTTAATAAAGCTGGATGAAATCTTATAAATTATTTGAGAGCTTATTATGTAGATAGGGGTTTAAAAGTTACAAGTGGAAAATTATAAGCTAGTTGTTTAAGGATAATTAATTGGTAATATTAACTTATAATCTAGCTAATATGAAAAAGGCTCTTACCTTATAAGTCATAGGATATCTCAAATAACTTATCAAATATGAGTTTATAAGCTACTAGCTTATTAAATAAGTCTGGTTGTAAAAGTAACGAAATAGCCTTTCTTTTAATCAAATGAGCTAGTTGAATTCCTTATAAGTTACCTATTGGCCTTACAAAACACATAATTTTACTTTGACTCATGAGCTAGTGCCCTAATGCGGATGTTTAAGATAAAAAAAGAAATATTGTATTAGAAAATGTTGTTTTCACACTTTGAAGTGTTAAACATAGTTTTACAATATTAATTTTCCTCTTTTATATTCCTTAAAAAATATACTTGGAGCATTTTTTTTTTATCACAACTCATTACTAGGTATTGTTATGGGAGTTGAAGCATCTTGAAACTGCTAGTATATTCACTATGCTAGAGTTTTAATTCAACAACGCGTATTTTAGATATATAACAGTACTTTCATGTGCTTTCTGTTTGACCATAGTAGTATATTATCATCATTAATAGCGTTTCTCAAACGTTGTTGTATTGAATATGTGTCACAACGCATCACACAAAAAACGCTATCATATAGTGCATAAATGCAACAATACATTGTCCACAAAGCGTTGTCATATATGT
Organism: Lupinus angustifolius; assembly: GCF_001865875.1. Lineage (NCBI taxonomy): Eukaryota > Viridiplantae > Streptophyta > Magnoliopsida > Fabales > Fabaceae > Lupinus > Lupinus angustifolius. The sequence goes on from NW_017717587.1 coordinate 17,273, forward strand.
ATTACATAAACAACGTATTTTATAGGTATTATTAACCGCGCTTATTGTTGCGCTGTTATAGTGTATATATATAACAGAGCATTATCTGAAAAGCGTTATTATATAATTCATAAATATTCTCAAACAACACATTAATACAACAGTGTAGCACACACATTGCGCTGTTGTATTAAGCATGCACAACAATGTTGTCTATAAAAAGCGTTGTTATATTAATCCTTTACAACAACGTATGTCAGTGCTTCCCCTATAATTCGTTGTTGATTTGTATAAATTAATATCTGCATATACATTTATTAGCAGAATAGACATTCTCAATAGCACAACATTTATACATTCTGAATAACATAGACACATTAATACAGGCCAAAAATTTGTTTTATTAACATCAATACAATACAAACTACAAACAATGAATATCATGTCAATTATGTTTTGATAGAGTACATAATTACAAATAAAAAATTACGCAAATTACAAAGAAACAAAATTATACAAATTACAAACAATCAAAATTAAGCTATAATTATACAAAGACTACTTGCATCTACTTTTTCTTTTCTTTGATTGTTTTTGGCTTGTAAGATCATCCTTTTTTGGAGGAACATATTGATTCACCCAAAGCCCTTCATCGTGATCATCTTTTATATATAAATCATCATTCGTAGTTGGTTCACTCTCACACATCTGATATGTCCTAAAAAAGGATCATCTCCATTAATATCTTTATATTCTTGGTCATCAATATTATCGACGATTATTTTGTTAGTTAAAAGAACAATGAACTATTTTATATCACCTAGGTCACTAACATAGAATAGTTGTTGAGCTTGTGATGCTAGAATAAATGACTCATATTTATATCATGGTCAATTAAGATCCACCTGCATGAACCTAACCCATCAACTCGGAAGCCATTGTTGTTATCAACCCACATATGATAAAAAATCGGCATCTGAAACATTATGTAACCAATTCTCATATTTGTTCAATCACTCCAAAGTATGACATGTTTGCATATATTGGGTTTCTATCTTTTGCACTTGACATGTGTAAAGTTCGAGCAACAAGAGTCACACCATTATTTTGCATTTTACTTTGATCATCTTGTTTTTAGTATAAAATGTGAACTCATTAATTATGTAACCAGTGTAGGATAAGACATGAATACTTTGACCATTGACTAACCATTTCAATCTTTCAAAAAATGAATGCGCATTTATATTCAACTCCTAATGAATGTGATTTTTAGCCACTTTATGAAACACAAGTTATGCTCTTTGAAAATCCAATTTTCATTCTTACTTGGGTAAAATTTTCTTAACATCTCCTTGTGTATTTCAACATATGGCTCAACCTCGTCGGCATTATATAAAACATATAAGTGCATTTGCTTCAATTTGGTTCTTGTTATCGTCAATATTTCATTCCCAGTAATACCTTCACCAAATATATTTTTTGCATATTGAGGCTTTGGAATGCCCATGAAATCACCATCAGTAAGATATCTGGTACAAAAATTAAGACCTTCTTCAACAACATATCTCTCCACAATACAACCCTATAGTCTTGACCGGTTCTTCACATACCCTTTTAATGTCTTCATATAACGCTCAAAGGTGTACATCCATCTCATATAGGAAGGGCCACATAGTTATGTCTCTCGAACAAGATGAGTCCTTCGATAAACTATTATGTCAAAAAAAGAAGGTAGGAAATACATTTCAAGCTCACACAAAGTCAAAATAATTTGTCTTTGCAATGCAGGTAATTTCTCAGGGTCAACCACTTCGCTACAAATTGCCTTGAATAAAAAGCATAACCTAGTTATGGCTCCACGAACTTTTTTAGGTAGAATTGATCGTATTCTAATATGCAAGAAATGCTCCATAAATACATGACAATCATGAGAATTAAGACCTTTTAACTTGAGGTCTTTCATTGATACGATGTTCTGAATGTTGGAAGAGTACCCCTCTGGAACTTTAACACCATGAAGAAATTTACAAAATTCTATTTTCTCGTTCCTCGACAACATATAAGCTGTTTGGAGGTAGAAATGTACATTTTCCCTTCATTATCGATCTCAATTCCTTTCTTATTCCCATAATAACCAAGTCCAACCTTGCATTCAAGCCATATTTGGTCTTACCAAGGACATTGAGTAAGATACCAAGGAGACTTTCAAACACATTTTTTTCAATATGCATAACATCGAGGAAATGTCTTATATATAATGAACTCTAATATGGCAATTCAAAGAAGAATGATCTTTTCTTCCACCCATTTATGACAATTTCTTTTTCAAAAGGTTTACTAAAGTTATTATTCAAACCTTTTAGCTTTCGAAATAATTGGTCACCCGTCAATGGCAAAGAAGCACAACATTTTTCATTGTTTCCATCAAATGCTTTTCCCTATATGCATCATACACATTTATATTTGTCTTTCACATTTCCTTCAAGTCTTCAATTAATGGAGCCAAATATATGTCTATGTCATTTCCTGACTATTTAGATCTAGAAATTAACATAGATAACATCACATATTTGCGTTTCATGCATAGAGAAGGAGATATGTTGTATATCACCAACATCATTGGCCATATACCGTGAGAGTAACTTTGAACACTATGTGGGTTAATTCCATCAGTTGACAATGCAAGGTGTAGATTTCTTGATTATTGACCAAAACTAGGATATTCATGATCAAATTTTCTCATTCGAGGAGAACCTGTAGGATGCCGAAGCTTGCCATCTTTATGTCTTTCTTCATCATGTCATGTCAAATTCCTTGCATCTTTGGCATTGCTAAGCATATGCTTGAATCTTGCTTTGATGAGAAAATACCATACAACCTTTTTGGGAATTGAGTCTTCCTTCTTATATCGTGATGCATTACATTTAGGACAAAATTTTAACGAAGCATCCTCATTAAAAAATAAGATTCAATAATTTTCACAAGCATGTATCTTAGTGTAATCCATTCTAATGGAGTATAACATTTGTTTTGCATCATAAGTTCGAGTAGGGAACACTTTATCTTCCGGCAACATCTCCTTCAGAAGTGCAAGCAAGTCGGTGAAACTCTTATCAGTAAATCCATTAACAAATTTCAACTTATATAACCTTGACACTGCTGCCAATCTTGTGAATTTAGTACAACCATCATATAATAGTTTATCAGCATCACTTATCAACTGCTGAAACATATCAGGACAATCCCGAAGATCCTCTTCGACAACGTTTGTCATTTCCTCGAAACGATCGTCTTCATATGCATTTGTGTAGTTGTCTTTCATATGCATATCATCATCACAATCCACAATGTCTCTCTTCTTACCATGTCTTGTCTAACATTCATAACTTTGATCAATATCGTGACACACTAAATGAACTTTTAACTCATTTGGAGTAATTCGGTTTGAGTAACAATATCTTAAGCAAGGACATACAATTCTATTAGGATTTTCAACATTCTCAATTGCAAACCTAACAAAAATTTTCATTCCTTCCTCATACTCTTTCATTATTCGATTGACATTCATCCATTTTTGATACATTTTCTATTAACAAAAAATAATGAGAATAAATCCCTAAATCTAAAGCTTGGAGTTAAGTCACCAAGCATAACAAATACATTATTATGTTATTAAAGTGAAAGAGGTTGGAAAATCCCTAACTCAATACAAGCTAAATGAGTGAAATCTATCTATTTCACTCATTTATAAGGAAAATATTTATAACTCAATACAAGCTAAATATAATGTAATTAAAAAGACAAATCATTATATGAAAAACTCAATTTCAATTTGGTGTTTAATGCATGAATGATGATTTTGAGGTTAAACGAGTGAAGGATTTTCAAAATCGATGAAGAAGGGTATTCGAAATTGGTGAAGAAGGATTTTCGAAATTGGTGAAGAAGGATTTTCGTGTTAAATGATGATGAGGTTGAATGATTTTCGAGGTCAATTTTGAGAGTAAATGAGTTTCACTCCTGAGTAAATGACTGTTGGGATTGCTGAATGTGTGACAATACGGGAACAATTACAATTTTTAGGGTATGATAGTATCTTCAATAGTGCATAATGAAAATAATGTTGTCAATGATACCTCATCAACAATGCCTCCTACAAATAGCTTCATCACCATTGTGAGAACCATGATCGCCACTATAAGAAGCCATTGATAAAGTTTTTTGAGATTTTTGAGAGTATGAAAGTTTATGAGAGTATGAAGTTTCTTTTCGATTAAGTTTGAGAACGTAGAGGGAACTGATTCATCTTTTAGATATTTAAACCGTGGTAACAATTCAACAGCGCTTCGTTCATATAGCATTGTTAATAAGAATCTAATTGATAACAATATCTAAACTATGCGTTGTTGAATAGAATCTAATTGACAACGCTATCTTAATTATACGCTCTTAAACTGAACTAATTTTCCAAATTAACAGTGTTTTCGTAATTATGCGCTGTTAAATTAAAATTTTATATTACACGTCAAAATACAACATGAAAATAAGTTAATTAACATGAAGTTGTCATGAAATAAATTATCATATTATTGTGTTTATTAATATGAAACTGCAAAAATATTAAATATTAAGTTTTGTTAATTTGCTTTTTTGTGTTTATTAAGTTTTCATAATTTGTTTATTGTGTTTATTAATATGGAACTGAAAAAATATTAAATAAAATAACAATCCAAATAAATAACAAAAAAATTGAAATTAACATCCAAAATAATTGTTCATTCTTCATTTAAATAGGCAAAATATATTATAATGAGCTAAATGAGTTGGTAGATGACAATATAATGAACTAAATGATTTGGTAGATTACGATGAACCGAATGAAACAAATTAATGAACTTAATGATTTGTGGATTAATTCTACACCTCACGCAAATCTTGTATAACATTCACTTTCCTTCTAAAATCTGCGCCATTTTGAAAAATCAAAATATGTTAAAGATGTCCTTAACAAGATTTCAATGAAGAAAATTAATGAGTTGATCGAATGAAGCAAATTATTGAACTAAATAATCCGCACATTAAATCTTTATATCACGCAAATCTTGTATAACAATCATCTTCCTTTTAAAATCTGGGTTCTTTTGCCAAATCAAAAGATGTTAAAGACCTCCTTGACATGATTCTGAAACAGAAACACAACTTTAGCACTTCGAGTTGTTGAGATCTATTGTTTGACTTTTTTCTATTCCTTTTAACAAAACTTCTTGTTTCTTTTTGCCTTATATTGCTCTCTTTTTGGTTACTTTGGGTTTTCTTCCTCATATTTTCATAAACATACTCTTATATATAGAAACACATACTCTTACCGATGAAATAGAACATTGAATGAACCACAATATTTATAGATGAACAACAATTAATATTTCAACAAACGAAGAGATGAATAATCACTGAACAATTAATATTTCAACAAATGAAGAGACACATAATCATTCAACCATTAATATTTCAACAAACGAACAGACGCATAAACACTCAATCATTAATATCTCTGACACTTAAAAAGTCGAGCAATGTTACTATATCATCTTCAACAACGCTTTCTTAATTATGCATTGTGGAATTGATTAACATTAATAGTGTTTTCTATCAAATATGATGTTAAACATAACTCATTCAAGTCAGCGCTAACGTTATTGAAGTTCAACAGCGTTGTGTCAAGAATGTGTTGTTGAAGTGACCCACATTGACAGCGATGACTTCAGTATGCATTGTTGATGTTCTTCCGCCTCGTTTTCAACATCGACGTTCAAAATTGCGCTGTTGAATAGTCGTTGTTAATTACGATATCTAGCATAGTGATTGGATTGCTTGTGTTGGGCTGGATCTAGTAAATAGGTCAAGAACATTCTATTAAGGCAATCATTAAATGCTTTAATTACTTTAGTAAAACAATGCATTTTGGTTAAATTATCTTTAATAATAACTCACACTCACTATTATTAAGGTTGTTCGTAGATGGGTATGTATTGGTTTTTAAGCAAAACAAAAACTAATTAGAACTAAAGATATAAATTGCATGTGATCTAGTTCGATTTACATACGATATAGTTTTGATTTGGTTTGCTTCTGATTTTTATTTTCAAAAACTGTTGTAGCTATTCTCATTCACGATTCCTATAGTCGAGATAAAATGAGACATGGCTCAAAGTTTGATTACAAATGATTAACATGAAGGATTTTAAAAAGAAATTTTATTGTGCACTGGGTATCTAAAATATTAAAAAGTGAGTGATGGAATACACTTAGCCTTACTTCTTATCCTCTCAATTTCAACAAAATCCAATAACTACGGATGGCCGTGACGACCTCCTCCTCCAGGACCTGAATTTGGTGCTGAGTCTCGTGGAAGGGCCTGCAGATGAATCTCATATGCCCTTGACTGATCATGATTTAATAATAAGGGCCTGCAATCTACTCCATATTGAGGATAAGTGGCAAAAATGATGAGCAAGATTAGCAAAAGCTGTGGAACTATGAAGAGGGTCTTGGTGTAAGAGAAAGTCATTTATATAGATTTGTTAGATGCCTCTCATTACTATGCCTTAAAAGAATTTTATGACAATTTTATGGCTCTCTTTAAGGGCATTTTATGTCACTTTTATGGCTTTGTTTCCAAGCATCCAATGCTTGGAATCCAAGATACCAAGACTTTGCTTGCCTATAAAAGGACACATATAGAGAGCTTCAAAATCATCTTCACAACACACAACATCTCTTTCATTTACACATATATTGTGAGTGCATTCTTGGTGAGAATTCTTGTTCCATTTGAGAGAGTATTTGTGAGAAAAATATTGTCATTTGTCCTCATCATTATAAGAGGATTTCTTGTACTCTTCTTTTTTACATAGTGGAATTTTGCTCTTGATCGCCCATGGTTTTTTTCCTCTCACACTGAGGGGTTTTTCCACGTTAAATCTTGTGTGTTATTTTCTTTATCCTTTACTTGCTTCTCTTTTGTTCTCAATTGATTCAATCCTGTGCTTCCGCATTGTGCTCTAACCTTAACAAGTGGAATCAGAGCTCTTACTAAATTGAGAATTTCAAAATGTCTGCAAAATTTGACATTGAGAAGTTTGATGGCAAAATTAGCTTTTCTATTTGGCGAGTCCAAATGAGGGCCGTTCTTATCCAGAGCGGATTAAAGAAAGCTTTAGATGGGAAGTCAAAGAAACCAGTTTCCATGACCGATGATCAATGGGACGAGTTGGATGAAAAGGCGCTTTCAACAATTCAACTTTGTTTGTCGAAGGAGGTTCTTCGTGAGGTTGCCAATGAAGAAACCGCTGCGGCTTTGTGGCTGAAGTTAGAAACTTTATACATGACCAAGAGCCTCGCAAACAAGCTTCGTCTCAAAGAACGGTTATACACCATTCGTATGGTTGAAGGTACTCCTATTCAAACTCATCTTGATGAGTTTAATTCTATTATTATGGATATGCAAAATATTGATATTAATATTGAAGATGAAGACAAAGCTGTTTTGTTGGTTGTCTCTTTACCTTCTACCTATAAGCACTTCAAAGAAATCATGTTGTATGGAAATAATGATACCTTATCCTTTGAAGATGTTAAATCTAATTTATTGTCCAAAGAAAAATTTGATCTTGAAGTTAATTCTGTGGACAAGGGTGAGGGCTTAAGTGTTCGAGGTAGAACTCAAGAAAAAGGGAGTACCAATTATAAAAAGTTCAGATCCAAATCCAGAGGTCGCAAATCCAACAAAACTTGTCGCTATTGCAAGAAACCGGGGCATGACATTCCTGATTGTTTTATCTTAAAGAAAAAACAAGAAAAACAAGATAAGGGAAAATTTCAACAATCCTCTGAAGCTGCTAATATTGAAGCCAATTCTGACGGTGATATTCTTTTATCTGTTGTCTCTTATAATAATAGGAGTAAAACAGAATGGATTCTTGATTCTGGATGTACTTTTCATATGTGTCCTTATAAGGACTTATTCACCACTTTTGAACATGTTGACAGTGGTGTTGTTTTGATGGGCAATGATACCCAATGCAAAGTTGCAGGAATAGGTACTATTCAGATCAAGGCTCATGACGGTGTTGTCAGAACCTTGGCTAATGTCCGCTATATTCCAGATTTGAAGCGGAACTTAATTTCTCTTGGCACCCTAGAGTCTCTCGGGTGTAGGTATTCAGCTGAAGGTGGAGTTCTAAAGGTATTGAAAGGTGCTATGGTATTATTGAAAGCTAACCGGATTGGTAGTTTATATGTCTTGCAAGGTTCTGTTGTGACAGGTTCAACAGCTGTATCTTCTTCAATGCATGATAATGACATTACCAAATTATGGCACATGCGCCTGGGCCATATGAGTGAAAAAGGTATGCACCTTCTAAGCAAACAAGGTCATCTTGGTAAACATGGCATTGGTAAATTGGATTTTTGTAAACATTGTGTTTTTGGGAAACAGAAAAAGGTTAGTTTCTCCACTGCAACTCACCGTACCAAAGGTATTCTTGATTATATTCATTCTGACCTTTGGGGGCCTTCTAAATTTCCTTCTCATGGAGGATGTCGCTATATGATGACCATCATTGATGATTTTTCTCGCAAAGTTTGGGTTTATTTTCTGCAGCATAAAAATGAGACTTTCTCCACTTTCAAGAAGTGGAAAACTCTTGTTGAAACCCAGACAGGGAAGAAAGTGAAGAAGCTTAGAACAGACAATGGATTAGAGTTCTGCAATGGTGATTTTAATGAGTTCTGCACAAAAAATGGTATTGCTAGACACAAAACTATTCCAAGAAATCCTCAACAAAATGGTGTTGCAGAACGGATGAACAGGACTCTACTTGAGAGAGTTCGTTGTATGCTCTCAAATGCTGGGTTATGGCATCGGCGTGAATTTTGGGCTGAAGCAGCATCTACTGCTTGTTACCTGGTTAATCGTTCTCCACATTCAGCACTTGATTTCAAAATCCCAGAAGAAATTTGGTCAGGTAATCCTGTTGATTATTCTAACTTAAGAATCTTTGGATGTCCTGCTTATGCACATGTTAATGATGGTAAATTAGCTCCAAGAGCTGTTGAGTGCATATTTCTTGGTTATGCATCTGAGTCTAAAGGATATCGCTTATGGTATTCTGATGCAAAGTCACGGAAATTAATTCTTAGCAGAGATGTGACTTTTAATGAGGATGCATTTTTATCTTCTGGAAAACAATCTATTGTGTCTTCTTCTACTAGTACAGGTAATCTACAGGGTACTAGCGAGAAGGTGGAGTTGATAGTGAAACCTACAGTTCCTAATGTTGATGTTCCATCTTCCTCTACAAATCAATCTAGCATTGATGATCATTATGTTGATTGTGATGACAGTACAACTTCTCCTATTCATCAGCAAGAAGATGATTATTGTATTGCTCGAGACAGAACCAGAAGACTAATTAAAAGGCCAGCTAGATACACTGATGGTGATAATTTAATTGCTTATGCATTGTCAGTTGCACAAGAGGTAAATGATGATGTTGAACCTGCCAGCTATACAGAAGCTGTTTCTTGTGTTGATTCGTCACAGTGGCTAGTGGCTATGAATGAAGAGATTGAAAGTCTTCATAAGAATGGTACTTGGGCTTTGACAGAGCTTCCCGAAGGCAAACGACCATTACGATGTAAATGGATCTATAAGAAGAAAGACGGTATTCCCGGGGTTGAAGATCCAAGATGCAAAGCACGACTAGTTGTTAAAGGTTTTAATCAAAAGGAAGGTATTGACTTTAATGAGATATTCTCACCTGTTGTTCGTCATACTTCTATACGTGTTTTGCTTGCTTTTGTTGCTTTATTTGATTTGGAGTTGGAGCAACTTGATGTAAAGACAGCTTTTCTACATGGAGAGCTGGAAGAAGAAATTTACATGGAACAACCTGAAGGATTTATTGTTCCTGATAAGGAGCATCTTGTCTGTCGATTGAAGAAATCATTATATGGCCTTAAGCAAGCTCCCAGACAATGGTACATGAGGTTTGATTCTTTTATGATTGGGCAAGGTTATTGCAGGAGTCAATTTGATGACTGTATTTATTTCCAGAAATTTCCAAATGAATCATTCATATACTTGTTACTGTATGTTGATGATATGCTAATTGCTTCACGTGACAAGTCTTTGATCCGGAAATTGAAAATTCAACTCAATAATGAGTTTGAGATGAAAGAATTAGGTGCAGCCAAGAAAATTCTTGGTATGGAGATTCACAGGGATCGTCAAGCTGGTAAATTGTTTTTATCCCAAGAGAAATATATTGAAAGAGTGCTTGAAAGGTTTAATATGAATAATTGTAAACCTGTTTCTACTCCACTTGCTGCACATTTCAAGTTATCTTTAGATCTTTGCCCACATACAGAGGAAGAGATGGAGCGTATGTCACATATTCCTTATGCTAGTGCAGTTGGTAGTCTTATGTATGCTATGGTGTGCACTAGACCTGATTTAGCATATGCTGTTAGCATGGTAAGTCGATATATGCATAATCCTGGAAAGGATCATTGGAGTGCTGTAAAATGGATTTTTCGGTATCTAAAAGGTACTTCTGGTATTGGCTTGGTATTTGACAGAAACAAGGCTACAACTGATGACGTTGTAGGTTATGTTGATTCGGATTATGGTGGTGATATTGACAGAAGGAGGTCTCTTTCTGGTTACATCTTTACTCTCTGTAATAGTGCTATTAGCTGGAAAGCTACTCTTCAGTCCATTGCTGCATTGTCTACGACTGAAGCAGAATATATTTCAGCAACGGAGGGTGTGAAGGAGGCTATTTGGCTCCGAGGTTTGGTAAATGAACTTGGTCTAATACAGGGTGTTCTTACAGTGTTTTGTGATAGTCAAAGTGCTATTCATTTGACCAGGAATAATCGTTATCATGACAAGACCAAACACATTGATATAAAACGTCACTTTATCCGAGATATTGTTGCTATTGGTGAAATTATGGTGGAAAAGATTCACACATCAGAGAATCCAGCAGATATACTTACCAAGCCACTTCCGAATACCAAGTTCCAACTTTGCTTGGACTTGGTTGGTCTCTACAGCACTTGAGTGCCCTTCGGGGCATTATTTGGCGATGAGCAACTTATCAAATTCGAGCCAAGGTGGAGATTGTTAGATGCCTCTCATTACTATGCCTTAAAAGAATTTTATGACAATTTTATGGCTCTCTTTAAGGGCATTTTATGTCACTTTTATGGCTTTGTTTCCAAGCATCCAATGCTTGGAATCCAAGATACCAAGACTTTGCTTGCCTATAAAAGGACACATATAGAGAGCTTCAAAATCATCTTCACAACACACAACATCTCTTTCATTTACACATATATTGTGAGTGCATTCTTGGTGAGAATTCTTGTTCCATTTGAGAGAGTATTTGTGAGAAAAATATTGTCATTTGTCCTCATCATTATAAGAGGATTTCTTGTACTCTTCTTTTTTACATAGTGGAATTTTGCTCTTGATCGCCCGTGGTTTTTTTCCTCTCACACTGAGGGGGTTTTCCACGTTAAATCTTGTGTGTTATTTTCTTTATCCTTTACTTGCTTCTCTTTTGTTCTCAATTGATTCAATCCTGTGCTTCCGCATTGTGCTCTAACCTTAACAAGATTTTTTGGGTGAAACTAACACAGTTATTATAATTCTAGTATAATGAATATGGAATTATTTTGCTTTTAGATATTCTTTGGTAAGAGATAGAACTAGAATATAACGAGGTTGTGATTATATGAATTAATGGTAAGGAGTAAGGACACATATCGGGAGTGTGATTAACTCATATATGTTCAGATGGAGCTATGAATTTACCCATCCTAGATTTGCAGGTTTGAAAATTAGTTTATCAGCTTTATTTGAAGGTTGAAAATGGGGAAATTGAAGACATTGACACCAAACAGCCTTATATCATACGTTCAATGACTAAGGTTAGAAAAGAAAAAAATGTTCATTAATCTCTACTCCCTTTCCTTAGACGCTTTTTTGAATAATTGGACATGAATTAATGAAAATATGAAATTGAATAATATAATAAGTATTAGTTTCAGAATTACCGGGGATTTATTTATATATTTTTATTTCCACTCAACTAATAATTTATTGAATTTATCTTTTTTATTCCCACTCAATTAATAATGATTTTATTTTATAAAAGATAGTTAACATACTCAAAACTCTAACAATTTAAAACCAAATTCTCAAAATAAGCATACAAAAAGAGAAGAAAGAATAATAAATACACGAGGACAAACTTGTACTAAAGAATATACGCGTTAACAAACCTATGATGAATATTCAAAATTTATGGTTTAATATTTATATAGCGTTATTATTAAAATTTATACTTAATTAGTATGTCATCTATTAATTAAAAAATAAGCATATTGTAGACATCACTCCTTAAATTGGGAGATGGTAGAAGCAATATTAATGACCACTTTTCAACCCAAATGTAAAGGAAAGAAAGGATGTTAATTCTCATTCTTCTTCCAATTCTCAATTTTATTTATTAAAAAGTATTTATATTAATATTTAATATTATTAAAAGAGTTATTTTAACTAAGTGAAATGAAATTAACATCAAATAGACAATATTGATAGTGAATCATCTTCATGCTTTAAGAGATGGTAGAGAATACTGAAAACAACGACTAATCTTAACCTAGAGCACAAAATAAGATATGTCACCAGTTATGACTTTACTATTAAATACTCTTTAAAAACTACTATGGAATTAATATAAAAGAGGTTGCATTGGTAGTGAACTATCTTTGCGCTTTCAAAGACGACAAATGTTGTATTAATGATTACGACCTCTTCTCAAATTAAAGCATAGAAAAAGATATGATATGAGTTGTGTCCCTCCTCTTAAATTCTTAAAATCATCTTCAAATGTGATTTTACTTAACAATTTGAATAGTTTAGGATTATTTGTTTACATAAAGAAGTAGAAGTTATGATCTTAATCACGACCTTTCTTTTAATGCTTATTGTTATTATTTTAATTTAAATTAAGAAACATAATTTTAAAAAAATCAATTAAAATGAGTTTGAGGTGGAGGTTAAGAAATATAGTTAAGGCATGTGCTCTACTGCGATCGGTACACTGAAGTGAAAGACTAGACATGCTCTAATGTGATGTGTTGTTCGAGGTTTCCTAGCACCGGGCATATTTGACCCAATGAAATCGCGATGTGAGACTTGTTTCTGGCAATGCACAGAACTTAGAAAAGGTCGCTCGTCAATAAGCAATGATTGCCCAGAGACATGCGAAAAATGAAAAATAATGCATGTTGCGATAGTCAATTAATAGAGAAATACAGCCAATGACGGATGTGAAAGGATCCCAATACACAAAATTCATTTTTTTTTTAATTTCTCATGTGTGTTTCTCTTTCTATATGTTGAATATCATTTCTCCTCGTCTATATGTTACTCTTCTTGCTTATCACAAGATCCCTTCGTATAATGAAGGGAGATTCTTTATAAAGAGATAATGGGCAACTAACTTTTGTGATTTTCAACCTTGAAAATTTTATCTTTAATTTTCTAAGTGTCATACAATAATTTCAGAACTAAGAAAATGTTATCATTAATTATATTAGAATCATCTAATAATACATCTTCAATACACAAAACAACAATAAAAGCAAAAAAAAATGGTCACCTCATATAAGAAGATTTATCACTAAAATATTGACATGTGTCAAATTTAATTATTTTTTATAAAAATATTTCTAAAAAGTAAAAAATTATAAATTGTTAGATATTTTGTGATAATTGGTGAAATACCAATCCTGAAATCTTGAATCTCAAAATTCTCACACATAATATAAAACAAGGATATAAAGTTATTAATTCATTTTGATATATCTTTTAAGAGAGTTTTGATATGATGATCTTCCTTAATCAAATCATTAATTCCTTTTGGTATATTCGTTCTCTCTAGTGGGAAAATGTGAAAATTATTTGTGATTTGATATCTTGGGACCATAATCGTTTCTTATGTGATAACGTATAGGGTTCTCATTATCCCATATAGGCCAACTGCTTATGTATTCACTCATTAAGTCGATATATGTTATCAATTTCAAAAGTCTTTTAGGTTGTCATTAATTAGATCACTTGTTTTATAATCACCAAAATAAATAATCAATATAATTATATTAATTTACCTTAATTAGAAATTATGAATTTCTAACATAAATATCATGATTTTAATGATCGTAACTCGTAAGAGATAAGTTAATTTTTTGTATTATAAGATATTTTATTCTCTTAATCAATTGGAGGCACAAAATAATAAAAGCATCAAAGCATAAAGTCAAATTATTTTCTTTCCTTGTGGTGGATACCAATAGCTTCTTACTTAATTGCTTTTCTTTGCTCTGCCATTTTACCTCTAGACAAAACAAATGAGTAACATCAATGGCAGGTGGGAAATTTATTCACTCTAGAAATGTGTACTCCGATCCCAAATTAAATAAAATAAGAGACTTCTTATTTAAAGACGCCAGCTTGTGTTGCACGACAACACAACCCAGATGCAATTTTTTTTAGCAAAGAGACCTTATATTCTAGCTGAGATATGACAACATTTCAAAAGGCTCAAGCTCTTCTCTTTCATATATTCCTAATCTCTTCTATGCTTCCATTGAAAATTACAGTCACACAAATAACAAAAGCAGAAGCCCTTCTCAAATGGAAAACCAGTCTATGGCATATTCTTCCTCCTTCTTTAACGTCATGGTTCTCAAGATTGATAGGTGTAGCAAGTGTGGCCGCCCAGGGCGGGAAATTTTAAATAAAAATACATGTAATTAAATATTTTAATTTTTGTAATTTATTTTATTTTATTATTATGTTTATTTTTATAAATTATATAATGATTTTATTACATTTCATAGTTTTGTTTAAGTTCATTGAACACCATAATTGAGAAAAAACAATTAAAACTCTTAAATCTCACCCACAACAAATACTCACATACTAACATTGGGTAATAAAAAACTCTAAAGCTTTCTGAAATTTAAAATTGATAGATTAATAAGTTAGTTCAAATTTTGGTGTTAAAGTTTAACATAGTCTACAAAAATTCAGTTTTATTGGCAAAATTGTGGCACATAAAATGGAGCTTTTGATAAATACAAAACTTTGCCTATGAAAAAAAAAATTAATAACTTTAGCAACTATTTTTTCCACACTTCCACAATGAGCCTTAAATATGTTAGGATTATGGATGCTAAACGAGTGAATTAGAATTAGGTTTGTTTTTACCCAATCCTTAACCTGAAATCTCATACTCGAATCCGAATGGAGAGGGCTAAAAAAATACTACCATCTCTGTCTCCATTCGATTTCGAGTAACCCAAACTTATATCAAATTCGCCCAAAACTCGCCCCATATTATTTAAATGATTGATCTCTTTCCTTTTAGTGTTGGGGAAAACGTGAACTTGAACCGAATCAACGTAGGTTTTCTACAATAAATTTGGGTGAGATTAGTATGTGTACCGATAAATTCGAGTTAAGTTGTTATCCCTAATCAGTTATTACCCGATGGTCCTAGACAACCTTGTCAACCTTTGCATATGATATGTCATTACCTATGACAACACTCATACAACGGTAACTTATCTGGTGCCAATGTCATGGAGACCCTCCTTTCTTAGATTTTGCTTCCCTCCCCTAAATTTTCAGCTCATGAATCTCCAAAAGGTTGATTGGTACTAATTGGTCCCACTATTCGGGCATGCTTCATTAACTTGGATGAAGATCACTTATGTCCTAAGTTGATGTCCCCAACTTTGTCTCGTCTAATAATATAGTATCACATATATCATTCAAAAAATACATTCTTATGTATTTTTTCATTTCCTTTGTTGAAACAAAATAAAACATTATATGACACCATATTATTTGGCGGGATAGACTTGGGAACATCAACTTAGGACATATGATCTTCATCCCATTAACTTACATATAATTGTATTTTGTTGTATTTTTAAATGGGATTATGCAATTTTGATGTGTAAGTAGGTTTCTTTTTTTTTTT
>NW_017717588.1:0-38600 GCF_001865875.1 Lupinus angustifolius
TTTTTTTTTTTTTTTTTGATAAGCAAGAGAAAATGGATTAAAAGCACAAGGGGTGCTAACCCAAAGTTACAACCAAGGGACCAAAACAACTAGATAAAATGCAAAATAGAGGACCACAGATCAATACACCAATTAACAAACGATAAAGAAGTACAATCCGATTTATTATAAAACCAAATCCAAGAACTAGTTTTGATAGAGTTCATGAGGTTTAACACATCAAACTCCTTACTCCTGAATGTTGATTCATTCCTTGAGAGCCAAATGGACCAAGCCACCGAAAACCAATGCATCTTCCACCACTGAGAGACTTTACTGCTACTCTACTGCAGAGATTCATATGTGTAAGTAGGTTTCAGGAGCCATTATATTATACTCATATCAAGGTATATGTTCATACACTTGGTTTCTATATTCTGAAAGATGATTGAAACTGAATATGATCATAATCAACGGAACCAATATATGGGGGGAAATATGTGTGGAAACATGCAACATAAGTAAGTACACTGATAAGGTCAAGGATAGACATAATCTCTACCCAAATATTATTGATCTTTTACAACAAGAATGAAATTAATTACTACTCAATAATTGCATATCAAATATGAAAATAGCTTAGGTTAATACTTCAATCCGCACCTAGTATCGTTAACGATTTTGTTAACCACAACACTTAGGGATGAGAATAACGAACTTAAAAGGTAATTTATATCGAGAAAGTGAGTATTTAATATATTGAAAAATGATTGAGTTAGTTTCCCAAAACAGAAGTTTATCCTTGTTTAACTTGTTATTCTCATCCTTAACAAAATCCGATAACTAGGGATTATCACCGCCACAATTAATAATTCCACTTCCGCCGGGACATGACCTGGGCGCGTGGTCACGTATCAGCGCCTGAGGATGAAGCTCATATGGCCATGACTGGTGATGAATTAATGTTAATGGCCTGGAAGCTACTTCAGATTGAAATGTAGCAAATATGGTGAGGATGATTAGCAAAAGGTGTGGAACTATCAAGAGGATCCTTGTGGAAGATAAAGCCATTTATGTAGTTTTCTTTGGTGAAATTAAACTCACTTGTTCTAATTCTAATATAATGAATATCGAGTTATTATTCTTTTCGATATTCCTTAGTTGGTAAGAGATAGAACTAGAATATAAGCTTTGTGATTATGTGAAGTAATGGTTGTAGTGAAGGACACTTATATAGGGAATGGAATTAACCGTGTATCATATGGTTAGATGGGGCTATGAATTTAATTGTCCTAGATCTACATGTTGGAAAAATACTTCAATTTGCATGTATGTGGAAATGGTTTGTTTGAAGGTTGAAAACGTCGAAATTGACACCAAAGACTCTTATATTATACCGCAACTAGTTAGGTTAGAAAAAAACGTGGCGTTATAATAATAATCTATCTACTCCAACTACTAGTTCTTTTTTTTATGAGTAATTTGATATGAATTAATTTAAATTGAATAATATAGTAAATAATATTAAATCAGTCAACCATTAGAAGTTTTTTTATAATTATCGAGATTTGTTATTCCCCTTTTCATTTTCACTCAATTAATGATTTATGTACTTATTCTTTTTCTTTCCACTCAATTAGTAAGGATACTTTGTAAAAAACAATTAAATACTCAAAATTCTAAAAATATAAGACCAAAACTAAATTTTCAAAAGAAAAGACCGGTTACTAACTTATATTAAACCATATACGCGTTAACAAACCCATGACTACTTGCATTTAATAAGTATAGTAAAAAATCCATGTCCGTACATGTAGAAGATTCATAGCCAGTGCCAAAGACATTTCAGCACAAATTTTTAAAATAAAATGCAGCTTGCGTATTTGAAACAACACTAACATTCAGATTGATAATCAACCAACAAAAATAAATTAAAGGGATGCTCCAATCATTAATTTGTTTGATAAACTTATTTTGAACAAAATGAGTTAAACATGAGGTTGTTAATCACTACGCTAGAATTCACATTCAATAGTGCGCATATTAGATATATAACAGTGTCTTCTATGTGAGCGCAGTAGTATATAGTCATGATTAATAGTGTCACCTCCAATGAGTGTTGTTATATATTTCATACATATAACAATGTATGCTAAAATGTGAGTTGTTGTATTGTTCATAAATATTTTCAACAACTCATATATACGATATTGTCACTTATAAAGAGTGTTGTTATATTAATCATGTACAACAGTGCTGTCTATAATTTGTGATGTTGTATTAATCATATACAACAACATTGTCTAAAATGAGTGATGTTATATTAATCGAATACAACATCGCTTTATATAATAAGCGTGTTGTATTGTATACATACAACAACACTTCTTACAACGAGCGTTGTTATATTGTATACATACAACAGCGTTGTTGTATTGTATACATACAACAGCGATGTTGTATTGTATACATACAACAGCGTTTGTCAGAGTTTCCTCTAGCATGTGATGTTGATTTGTACACATTAATACTTGCATATACATTTATTACAAAACAGACATTCTCAACAGCATAGACACATTAATATCGGCCAGAAGTTTGTATTATTAACATCAATATAGTGAAAATTGCAAACCAAGAATATCATGTCAAATATGTTTTGGCAGAGTACATAAAATTACTAACAAATATTATAAGTAAAATATACGCAAATTACAAACAAAGAAAACTACGCTATAATTATACAAAGACATGCATCTACTTTTTCGTTTTCTTTGATTGTTTTTGGCTTGTAATATCTTGGTTTGGAGGAACATATTGATTCATCCAAAGCTCATCATTGTGATCATCTTTTGTATATAAATCATCATCCGTAGTTGGTTCACTCTCACGTGACTATGATATCCCAAAAAATGATCACCTTCAACATCAATATCTTCATATTCTTTGTCATCAATATTATTGACGATTATTTTGTTAGTTAAAAGAACAATTGACCATTTCATATCAACTGAATCACTAACATAAAATACTTGTTGAGCCTGTGATACAAGAATGAATGACTTATCTTTATATCCTGACCTATTAAGATCCATCTGCATGAACCCTAACTCATCAACTCGAAAGTCATTTATTGTTATTAACTCACATACAAAAAAAAACCGGCACCCGAAACATTGTGTAATCTAATTCTCATATTCATTCAATGACCCCAAAGTATGACATATTTGCATATATTAAGTTTCTATCTTTTGCATTTTACATATGTAAAGTTCGAGCAACAAGAGTCATCCCACTATTTTGCATTTTACTTTGATCATCTTATTTCTTCGTATAAAACATGAACCCATTAATTAGGTAAATAGTGTAGGATAAGACATGAATACTTGGACAATTGGTTAACCATTTCAATCTATCAGAAACTAAATGTACATTTATATTCAACTCCTAAATAATGTGGTTTTTTAGCCACTTTATGAAACACCAATTATGCACTTTGCCAATTTAATTTTCATTCTTACTTGGGTTAGATTTTCTAAGCATCTCCTTATGTCTTTCAACATATGGTTCAACCTCATCGGCATTATGTAAAACATATAAGTGTGTTTGCTCCAATTTGGTTCTTGTTATAGTCAATATTTGATTCCTCGTAATCCTTTCGCTAAATGTTCTTTTTGCATACCGAGGCTTTGGAATGTCTATGAAATCACCATCGGTACAAAAATCAAGAGTTTCTTCAACAATACATCGCTCAACAATACAACCCTCTGGTCTTGGTTGGTTCTTCACATGCCATTTTAATGTCTTCATATAATGCTAAAAAGAGTATATCTATCTCATATAGGAAGGGTCACATAGTTGTGTTTCTCGAACAAGATGAATGCTTAGATATACCATTATGTCAAAAAGAAGGTGGGAAATACATTTCAAGCTCGCACAAAGTCAAAATTATTTGTCTTTGCAATGCAAGTAATTTCTCACGGTCAATCACTTTGCTACAAATTGCCTTGAAGAAGAAGCATAACTTAGTTATGGTTCCTCGAACCTTTTTAGGTATAATAGATCGTATTCCAATAGGCATGAAATGCTTCATAAGTATATGACAATCATGATACTTAAGACCTTTTAACTTGAGGTCTTTTACTGATGCGAGGTTTCGAATTTTGGATGAGTACCTCTCTGAAACTTTAACACCATAAAGAAATCTACAAAAATCAATTTTCTCTTTCCGTGACGAAGTATAAGCTGCTTGAGGTCGATATGTAAGTCTTCACTTCATTGTCGGCCCCAAATACTTT
Organism: Lupinus angustifolius; assembly: GCF_001865875.1. Classification (NCBI taxonomy): domain Eukaryota; kingdom Viridiplantae; phylum Streptophyta; class Magnoliopsida; order Fabales; family Fabaceae; genus Lupinus; species Lupinus angustifolius. The sequence continues at coordinate 4,278 of NW_017717588.1, forward strand.
CTTATTCTCATACTAACCAAGTTCAGTCTTGCATTCAAGCCATCTTTGGTCTTACCATGGACAATAAGTAAGGTATAAAGGAGACTTTCAAATACATTTTTTCATTATGCATAACATCGAGGAAACATCTTACATATAATGAAATCCAATATGACAATTCAAATAATATTGACCTTTTCTTCCACCCATTTGTGACATTTTCTTTTGAAAAAGGTTTACCAAAGTTATTATTCAAACATTTTACCTTTTGAAATAATTGGTCACCCGTTAATGGTGAAGGGGCATGAGTTTCTTCATTGTTCTCGTCAAATGTTTTTCTCTATCATCGATAGTGATGATCTAAATACAAAAATCTATGATAGCCAAGGAATACATTCTTCTTATAATGTTTCAACCTCGTTGAATGAGTATTGTTTTCACATACAGGACATGCATAATGTTCTTTTGTACTATATCCTGACATATTACCAAAGATAGGGAAATCACTGATTGTGTCGAACAACAAAGCCCCCAAGTTGAATCTTTTTTCCTATACGCCTCATATACATTTACACATGACTCCCACATTTGCTTTAAGTCTCCAATTAATGGAGCCATGTATATGTCTATGTCATTTTATTGTTATTTAGGTCGAGAAATTAACATAGACAACATCACATATTTGTGCTTCATGCATAGAGAATGAGGTAGGTTGTATATCATCAATATCATTGTCCATGTATTATGGGAGCGACTTTGAACATTATGTGGATTAATTCCATCAATTGACAATTCAAGGCATAGTTTTCTTGATTCTTGACCAAAACTAGCATAGTCAAGATCAATTTTTCTCCATTGAGGAGAAACTGCAGGATGCCGGAGCTTGCCATGTTTAATCATTTCTTCATCATGTCAAATTATTTGCATCTTTCGCAATGATGAACATACGCTTAAATCTTCATATGATGGGGAAATATCATACAACTTTCTTGGGAATTGAGTTTTTCTTCTTATATCGTGATGCAATACATTTAGGACAAAACTTTAATGAAGCAAACCCATTAAAAATAAGATGCAATCATTTTCACAAGCATGTGTCCTATTATAGTCCATGTCCATGGAGCATAACATATGCTTAGCATCATAGGTTCAAGAAGGGTGCACATTAACATCGGACAACATATCCTTCAGAAGTGCAAGCAGATATGTGAAACTCTTATCCCTCCATCCATTAATAGATTTCAACTTATATAATCTTGACACTACAGCCAATCTCGTGAATTTAGTACAACCATCATATAATGGTTTCTCAACATCACTTATCCACCGTTGAAACATCTCAGGACAATCCTTAAGATTCTCTTCGACAACGTTTGTCATTTCCTCGAAATGATTGTCGTCATATGCATTTGTGTTGTTCTCTTTTATATGCATCTCATCACAATACATGACATATCTTTTCTCACCATGTCTTGTCGAACATATGTAACTTTGATAAATACAATGACACATTAAATGAACTTTTAACTCATTTGGAGTAACTCGGTTTCAGTAACAACATTTTAAGCAAAAACATACAATTCTATTAGGATTTTCAGCATTCTCAATTGCAAACCTTACAAATGATTTCACTTCATCCTCATACTCATTCATCAGCCGATTGACACTCATCCATTTTTGACCCATTTTCTATAAAGGAATTGATAAAAAAAAATATAATGAGTGAATGAACCCTAACTCAATACATTATGTAATTAAAAATTATAAATCCCTAAAGCTTGGAGTTAAGCTCACCAAAGCAGAGCAAAATACATTAAAAAATGGGAAATCCTAACTCAATACAAGCTAAATAAGTGAATGAACGCACTTTCTATTCGTGTAATTAAAAAGGAAAATATTTATAAGGAATACTCACTTTATATTCGGTATTGATTGAGTGAATGAACTTTCGGTGTTGAATGAGTAAATGACGATTTTAAGGTTGAATGAATGAATGAGTTTTGAATTTGGTGTTGAATGATTTTTGTGTTGAATATGTGAATGATTTTCGTGTTGAATGTGTGAATGATTTTCGTGTTGAATGTTGAATGATTTTCGTATTGAATATATGAATTGATTTTGAGATTGAATGATTTCGAGGTTGATTTTGAGAGTAAATGAGTTTTAGAATTGCTGAATGTGTGAGAATGTGAGAAAGTTTTATTTTTTCGGGTTTGAACGTACCTTCAAGAATGCTTATTAAATAGAGCATTGTCAATGGGATATAATCAACAATGCACATTAAAGTGTACGCTATAGAAGATATCTCATTCAAATATACTAATGATAAAATGTAAGTATTTCACAACGCACATTAAAAAACGTTGTAGAAGATATCAAATCAATAATATCACTTGCTGGGAACATTTTTGAAGATGTATGCAAAGCATTCAAATTAATAATGACAATTAATCAATTATGTTTTTAACGACATTCAAATTCATAATGACATCATGACATTCAAACAATGACAATTAAATAAATATATAAAACAATTAATAATGACAATTAATGACATTCAAATAATACAAAACATACGATTAAAAATTAATAATAAAGGAAATAATGACAATTAATTAAAACCTGATAGTGTTGTGTGTTAAAATTATTGCACTTCAACAACATTTTTTTGCATAAGTGATATGGAATATATTGAAGAATAATATGAATATCAAGTATTCAATAGCGGTTATTTGCAAAAGTGTTATGGAATATGTTCAAGGAAATAATATAAGAATTAAGTATTCAACAATACATACTAGCAGATGCGTTGTAGAAGTTATCATATTAACAATGCTTCTTTAGTTGTGTGATGTTGTATATGTTCTATTCAACAAAGCACCAGTAAATGTGTACTATTGTATATTCGATGTTCATATGTAAAACATCGCTTTTTTAAATAAGCGTTGTTGATTTGCATAATTCATAATTCTACACAATTAAGCACACAATAAAAAATCAACATGAATGCATATAGAACAGCTAGAAACAGAACAACAACTGAAAATCAACATGAATACATACTAAAAAGCTAGAAAAAGAACAATTGTTTGAACATAAACCAAAAAAAGAATTATATATATATATATATATATTGAACATTACATTGTACTGTTTGAATATATATACACTAAAACATACATTAGATACACCAAAACATAAATTGCATTGAAAATTGAAATTTCTAAGCTACAGTCTGTACTACAATATATACCTATACTGAAATCTATACAATGAATTATCTAAACTACTCTTTAACAATAAGTACATAATTTAACTAGTCTTCCCTAATATGAAAGACTTGGTCATCTGCGTATGTATCTCCATCAAACTTTGCTGAAGCTAGCGGCTACTAGAAGATCTCCTTCATGAAGTTCAACACGAAATAGCCGTAATCTTTATCATTTGTTTGGCGGGGGTCTACAATTAAAATCAAGTAAACATATAAGTATAACCTCAATTGAAATATGAATACACTACACATATAATTGTTTGGGATGAATTTTGTGCCAATACCTTTATATGAGTCTATTTGACTTGAGATGATGCTTTTCTAGAACGAACTCAGACTTTGTAAATTTGCACCCCATAAACAATAGTAAATGTACTTATTACTAAACACCTAGGAAAGTGAAAGTGTACCTAAAAGTTTAAATGAGTAGTTCACTTACTTACTAAACGTTTCTTTCATAGTGGTATACTTATTCATATCAGAATGTTTCAATGATTCAAAGTAGTATACATATTCCTCGATCCGATTAATGGCAATCAAAAGTCAATGTTTCCTAACAAAACATATGTACACGGTTAGAAAATGTTAAACATAATATAAAAGGTGCAAGAAACATATGCAAACATACAAAAGACAATTAAAAATGCTCAATCGGTGTTAAAAGGTGTAATAAATAAATCTGTAGCTTCTTTATTATTGGTGAAAGCATCTGCAACATGTTTTGCCTGGTCCCCGATCTTTGTTTTTTCATTGTTACTACTCGTTACCAAAGTGGTAACATGTGGGGATATGAACATCACCCTCTTTTTATATTTCAAAATGAAATTATCATACAAGTATCTAATATATAACACAAATGTTAGTTAATTATAACACCGTCAATGATTAAATGCAAAAGTAAGAAGTTAAGAAAACATAATTTACCTCTTATATACACATATAGTTGTTGCACCTATCCAGACATGTTCTTATATATCCCTGACTTCATTGATGCTAATGAATTCTTGGATATCATTCCCAAAGACTTCCTTGGGAAATGATATCATCATTATAGCATATTCTTCTAATTGTTTTACATGCACAAACAACTCAGTGTGGTACTTGCCTTTTAGAGGGAGCTCACATCCCCGAAGATGACTTAGTATACTTCGACATCTTAGTTTTTTGTTTGCTAACTTTAGACTTCACCACCTTGGCCTTTTTCGGAATATGTTCTATTATGCGAGAGGATGTCGTTGAGCCATCTAACTCCTTATCACTTGGCCTGGAGTGTACATTTTCCTGAAATACTCAACACAAAATATATCAATTATAAATCAAAATATATATATATATATATATAATGAGTGATCATAAGGTGAAAATCATACCTTAGAAAGAACAAAAGCAAAAATTTCATTCTTCAAATTAAACATATATATATTTTGCAAAATACAATGTTCAATTGGATCACAACAACCAAATAGAATTAACCATCCAAAAGACAAATATAATTGTTCATGAAGTTTACACAATTAACCAACCAAAGGAAAAACAACAAAAAAGAAATTAGCAACGATTGTTCAATCGAAGAAATCATCCTTATTTGCCTAATAAAATTAAGAAATTTCATATAGTCCGGGTCATCGTCTCCTGTAGCCGTTAAGAATGGCTACAAAAACAAAACAAAAAAAGTTAGACATAGAGATATAAAGATTAAACATTCAAATTCAGTAAATTAAGCAATTAACATACACATTCTTTTGTAGGAATATCATTTTTTCTATTTTATTTTACAAAACTTCCCTTCCTCTTTTTGCCTCATATCCTCGATTTCTTTGTTTTTTCCTCCTCCTATCTTCTTCTCTTTGGGTGTCATGGCTAATTTTAAAACAATGAAGAAGACAATGACTAATTAGACAAATACAAATAAGGAGAAAAGAAAAAGAGTACTTACTGAAACAGAACAACACTTGAAAATACAAATGGAAATAGAATCATTAGTGTGAACCACAACATATATAGATTCAAATGGAAAGAGATCGCTACCGCCATCCTTGCATATGTGCAAACAAAAATGAGACACATAACTCTATCATTAATTTTTCGAATATGTAAACGTCGTATCCAAGTAACAACGCTCATATGAGAAAGCGTTGTTATTGTATCATCTTCAATAGTGCTTCTTTAATAAAGTGTTATTGAGTATATGTAAATTAACATCGTCACCTCAAAGGTGCCTTGTTAAACATAACTCATTCAAGTTAATGGTAACATTACTGATGTTCAACGGTGCTTTTTTAGGTATGTGTTGTTAAAGTTATAGTTGCCTATCAAATTGGACAGTACTTATTTGAATGAGCGTTATTGATGTTTTTCCGTGTCATTTTGAACAACATTATTTTAACAAACGCAGTTGAACGACCGTGGTTTGTTGGTTAAATACTCAAAATTCTAAAATTATAAAACCAAAACTAAATTTTCAAAATAAAAGACCGGGTACTAACTTATGTTAAACCATACGCGTTAACAAGCCCATGACTACTTGCATTTAATAAGTATAGTAAAAAATCTATAGTCCGTACATGTACAAGATTCGTAGCCAGTGCCAAAGGCATTTCAGCACAAATTTTTAAAATAAAGAATGCAGCTTGCCTATTTAAAACAACACTAACATTTAGATTGATAATCAACCAACAAAAATAATTTAAAGGGATGCTCAAATCATTAATTTGTTTAATAAACTTATTTTGAACCAAATAAGTTAAACATAAGGTTATTAATTGATCACTACACCATTGACATTCAATAGCGTGTATTTTAGATATATAATAGCGTTTTTTATATAAATGCAGTAATATATAGTGATGATTAATAACGCTTTTGAAGGATACTCAAATCATTAATATGCTCCAACCATTAGTATATAGTACATAGGTTATTAATATAAATCAAATAAAGTTTGGATTGTTAAATTTATGAACTGATTTGATTATATATGTAATATTTAATTATGTAAATGTTTTTTATAATAATATGTAAATATATTATATTTTTAAATAAAAAATTTATACAAATCGATTTGTTTGTGATTTATAAATTAGTATCATTTGAACCAATAAATTACAAATTTGATCTTGTTTAATATTCAAACTCATAAATTTTAATTAATTTAAGTTAGATTTTAAAAATAGTTGACTTGACTCGGAACTTATTTGAGTTCATACTTGATGAGTCAAATTAAGCCAATATTCAAACACGACATCCTTGACCTAGCTTGATTTGCATAACAATAAACTCACTTTTGGAGACCTCTAGAAATTGTATCAATAATGTAGATATCTTCTATCACAAAAAGTGTATTATTTCATATGTCACTGTTTGTAATTGGTTAAAAAATACTTAATTATTAAATTTTTAACTTAAATATATTTTTTCAACCAATTACAAGTAATAACACATGAAAAAACATCATATCATCCATGAATAGCAGATGTGTTTGCCAATGATACAACATCAAAATCCATTTTTACTGCTAATATGGAAAAATTAGAGAGCACGAATATAAATTATTATCCGATAAAATTTGCCTCCTCCTATAGATTAAAAAGTGATACGTGTTACAAATATTTCCATCAGTAAAGTATAACCTTATAATTTATATTATTATATATGAGTAAAAGGATTTATAGGCCAAAGGATTATCATGTTTCTAAACACCATACCTATAGTTGTTCTTCCCATAGTTCATGTCCAATGTCCATGCACCATCTGCAGTCAGTCCTAACTCAAACTTCAATCACCTATACCGGCAAAGTCATCATATCAATCCTTGTCTTTTTATCCAATGACTAACTTGTTGCAAGTGAAATTGATATAAGAGTGATCTGAAAATTTATACACGAATAGTACATTATCAACTACTTATTTGTATTATTTTTTGAAAAATTGATGATAGTAAAACATGAATGATAAATGATACAATAACAATGTATAAAACTCATACATTGTCAATGCATACATTTTTTTTCTTGATTCAAGTAAAACTTTATGTTGGTACTTGAAAATATGTTGTGTATTATTATTATTATTAATTTAGTCTCTTACCTATAAATTTTATCTTTATTTACTCCATAAAATATGAAACAAGGCTCACTAGTGAGCATATTGATGATAGAGATACATGATTTCCTTAAGCATTACATTAGTGGATTTCCTATAAAATCGCTTAGGTTTTATTAGTAGAAACTAAAGGACTTCGTTGATTTCTACACTTCTAAAGGATAATGTCTTAAGTTGTGTGATATGCTCATGAACACTATCAGTGCATACAAACAAATTCACCATTTTTATTTGGGAATTTGACTAACAACCTTGAACTTTTAGTCATTTCTAAATTGGAATGAATTTTAAGTCGTCTCAATTTATTATTAAATTATTCCAATTATATGAATAAATCCTTCAATCTACTACTTATTATCTATATTATTATATAAAAAAACTAAACATGCTTAAAGAGTATATCAATAATTAAATTAATATAATTTCTATATTTCAATTTTGTCACTCTCACCTTGCTTTAACAATTGAATGTGAGAGCAATTCAACTTTTTTATAATGAAAATGATATATAAAGAGGATTTAATAATATCCTTGAATCCTCTCTATTACTAGAAAGGTCGGTACTACATTTAGATTGTGACATGTGTCCAAAAATAAATTAATGGTTTACATTTTAAAATGAAATTTAATTTAATTTATAAAAAAAAAGGCACAACCACAAACATTATTACAGATGAGGAAGGAGGATCTCCGACCTCTCTCCTCCCCCTCCAACCAGCATGGACGCCACCATGGCAAAATAGAAATCTCCCATGGCCCTATTTTGACGATGACCTTTGCCATTTTTGTCTAATGAAGCTCCATGAGCAACCATATTCCACAACAATGCAGAGAAAGACTTGAGCTTTGTGCGTTTGGCAGTGTGGTTATTGGTGGCAAGCAACTATCCAGATCCTTTGCCATGACATAATTATGTGGTTGAGAATGATAATGGCGTCAGTGGTGGTTGAAGAAGGAGGAGTGGGGATGGAGATCATCATTCCTTATCTTTTGTAGATCTGTTTTTTTAATTAAATTAAATTATATTTTAAAATCGGGACCATTGATTTATTTTTGGATACATGTTACAATTTCAATATAGCACTATCCTCTTAAGTAATGGAGAGAATTCAAACTTATCAGGTTTGGCTTTATGAGAGGTTTTGGTTTTGGACATTAAAGTTGTGGAACATATTGGTGAATATTAACGAGGGTTGAGATTTATTCGCCTAAGCTAGTATTATAAAACTCGGTTTGAACTGGTTGGTCCGAATGATTCAACTGTGAACCGGTCATCTGACCGGTTTGAGCCTTTCATCTAACTAATTTTGCATAAAAAACAAGTTGATTTAGTTCGACTTGATCAATTTAAGCTTAAAATCGGTAACTCAGATGGTCGGACTGGTTGGATCGAGTCAATTAAAATATATTTTTAAAAAACAAACAAATGAAGTGATTTTGAGATTAAAAAAATCAAATGTTTTAAACTTATTTGTAGTTGTGTTTGTTATTTGTTAACTTATATTGCAAAATTTTCATTGTTTAATTAAATTTTAAACTTATTGTTCATTTTAGTTACGATTAAAGCATATTGCATAAGTTATATTAAGATGTTTTCAACTAATTAATGACATTGTATAGTGGGAAAAGCTTCTTATTTGTGTATTTAATTAGGTATGATGATGTTTTTAAATTTGGAGTAGAATTATTAAACAATGTTAGATTATATTAAGATTTTTTTAGAATTTTTAAGGAAACCAAATCAAACAATCCAACCATTGACTCATTGGTCTAACCATTGATTCATTGCCCCGATAACCTGACTGAGTCATTCACTTATCTGAGTTTAATAACAATTGCCTAGCAGTCATGGGACCTGAGAGTTGTCACTTCCATTTTGAATTTTCTCAATACTCTACTCATAAATGAAAAGTTATATGTGCAAACTGTTATATTTGATATGAATGTAATATTTATATGTACTATTAGTATAAAAAAGATTTATATAAAATCAATATATCATCTATTATTCATTTAGATTATTTTTCAAGAGTCAATAGTGATTAATTATGAATGATAGATAATATAGTAACAATATATAAAACTTATATATTATCAGTGTGTACATAATTCTCATAAAACTTATAAACTTTTAATGCACATATCTTTTTCTCACTGAATATTTAAAACATAATTTTTTTACACTTAACATCAAACGATATGAAAGAATGCAGATATTATTAACGGCAAAAATACATGGACAACTCTTCACCTTCCAACTTTTATTGACATGGCGTAGTGACACAAAGTATGTCATTTCATATGTCATTGTTTGTGATTGATTGAAAAATATATTTAAATTAAAATTTTAATAATTAATTAATTTTCTAACAAATTACAAGCAGTAACATATAAAGTGGTACCTGAGACAGCAAATGTCCACCCTTAGATACTGGGGCTTTTCTGTAATTTACTTTCTCTTGTGTTCACATGCACCTATGCAACTCAACAATCATGATGATCTCACTAGTAATGCTCCCTTCATCTCGAGAACATATTTGTTGTCTCACAATTTATATTATTAACTATGATTAATTGATTGAAGAAAATATATTTAAGTTAAAAAATTATTTTTTAAATATTTTTCTGATCAAACACAATTAATAACACATGAAATGACATAAATTATGGGAGAGAAAATGTGTTCCATTTTATTCCAAAGTCAAACTTTTTTTCAACATCCTAAGAAAGAAATCATACTTAAATAAGAGCGAAACATATTGTACATACTAAAATTCAAATTCAAATGTTTTACACTCTGCCATTTTAACAACAATCGCAATAGATTGATATGTTGTTATTCCTCAAATGTTTGGTTTTGATGTTGAAACCCTGTTTTTTTAAATGAGTTTTCTGTCAAAGCATAAATGATTTAATTTTTTTTATAAAATAAGTAATTTGAAGAGAGATGAGGAAATTCAATAAAAAATAAAAAGTTATGATTGTGTTATATTGGTCAAAGTTGGATCTAAATTTAGCCTTAACTTGCCTTTTTTCTAATAGTAACTTGATGATATGATTGTGTTATATTGGTGAAAGTTGGATCTAAATTTAGCCTTAACTTGCCTTTTTCTAATAGTAACTTAATGAAAAATATATGAAATGACCAATTCATATAATTGTAATAGTTTAAGGATTAACTAAAATAATTTAAAAGATAGTTGTGTCAATTTGCAAGTGGTCAAAAATTGAATTGGGTCTGTTGCAACTTTTCGCTAAAAGGTTTGGATTACAAATGTGGAGGAACTTGGGCTATGAAACTCTAGACATCAATCAGTCAAGTCTTATTCTAACTAACTCCACTATATATGATTAATTTCTAAAGTCAAGCCTATGAATCGTAGTTATAGTATATTGATTATTCAACATACTGCATTTTGGTAATGCCCCCAAGAAGTTGTTGTCATTGGCACTGGACAACTGTGTCTAATCTTTAAACATACGCTTCTTGAAGAAAACTCTTGTGCAAAGCAGTAGTATTAGTAATTTCAGCATAGCGGCCTTATCAGTCATCCAATATAACTTTTTTTTTTCTAAATTAAAACAATAATTTTATATCGTATTTTTTAAATTATTCATAATTAATATTAATATTGGAGTAAAATTAGTAGTAACTTTGGAAAATATGAATGAAAAATATAAATGAAAGATAGCCAGAAAAGACAAATGGACTATGGGTGAGCAAAACTAACTGATAATTATATTTTTATCCTTTTATATATAATGAAATAATATTACTATTAAAAATACAAGTAAAATTAAATATTTGTCTCTATTAATAGAAAGCATCCTCATACATTTTTTATGCGGTACGAGTAGGGCCACAGACATACTCATATGTCGATACTATGTATGTCTTAACCAGGCTTAGTGCTAATCAACTTAGACTCGCATGTAATTTGTAAAGCATGTCTACCGTCCCCATGTCTTAGTCATTTGCTTCGAGGTGATTATTCTCTATGGGACTCTGTTGGACAAGGGGTACTTTCTGTTTGTTTCTTTTGTTCTTTCCCAATTCACAAAAAAAAAACAGGAGACAAGTGATAAAACTTGTTTTGATTCAATTGTATTATTTTGTATTTTTATTTTATCTATTTATTCTTAAAAAAATTTAAATTAGAACTTGAACATAAGATTCTTTATCTTATAATATATACGTCTAATTTCAAATAATTGAAATAGTGTGTTCACTCATAAATGTGAAATCTCATGTACTAGTTGTACTTTTTATTTCCAAATATTAATCTATCAAGTATGCATATTAATTAAAAAAATAGAAAATTATACTTACATCCCCTTGAGTTTAGTGAAAGAGGATAGAGTATATTATGGTGTGAAGAGATAATTTCTCTTCTTACACTAGTTAGGCAATGAAACATGGTTATTTTTTTTACCTATTTTAAAAATAAATAAGAAAACAAAAAGTAAAGTAATACAAATGTCTATTAATAATGAGTGTGAGGAGATAACTTCTCTCCTCACATCAGAACATACATCTCTTAGTAAAATTACATAAACTATTTCTCCATTTTTTAAATATACACAAATTACCCCTAATTATATACATATGGTATACTCATTACCTCAGCAGGAGAGATGGCTGTAATTTCTTAAAAAATTGTGATGATTGTAATTAAATAAAATAAAATATAGTATATTGTGAAAACAAGTCTAAATAATATAAGAGTCAATGTCTATTTATTACTTTGGTTGTTAGTTACAATATAGTAGAAAAGTGATTTAAACATCTCCTTAGAATTATTGATGTAGTTTGTAACGAACCAAAAATAATGAATAGACATTGACTTTTATACTATTTGAATTTGTCTTCACAATATACAATATTTTGTTTAACTTAATTACATTCGTCGTCATTTCTTGTTTAAGAATTTACATTTCTCCCTTACATGGTAGTCAGTGTAATGTATATATAATTATGAGTGATTTTTGTGGGGTTTAAAAAAGTGAGAAATAGTTTATATAATTTCACTATTTGACCGATGAAAGTTCATATTAGATGTGGTACAAACCTACTTAGAAACATGGATTGTAGAACAAGGCTATTAATACTCTAAAATACCTATTCATACTCTTTATTGACCAATCATCAATTCCTAAAATTAAAATTAAAACATGATTAGATAAAAATGAGTTTTGATCTATATTTTGGGATAGGATGAGGATGACTTTACTTGACTATAAATATTGAGCAGGTATAGACTGGTTTGGAATACCAATTGTATAGACTTGTTTGGGTCGGGTAAGATTTATCCTAAATATTGAGTTGTAGGTCATTGTTAGGAGTTTCACATTGAGTAGAATAGTAAACTCAATGTGGTACTTAAGCCATGTAACTCTCCCACCTAATAGACTAGTCTTTTGAGTTGAGCTCTCCTCATGTGCTTAAGTCCTAACAATTGGTGCTTTCATTGAGAGTTGTGTCACGAAAAGTACACATTACCAAATACTGATAGGTGAGTGATGCCACCAAAAGAAAAAGGCTACCATTGGGTTAGTGTTGACAGAGTAAAAGCATATGATGAAAATTTTGACCAAATGAAGATTAGTCCAATTTCTAGAGGTAAAGAAGACAAGAAAAATCTGAAGGAAAATAATTATAAAAGATTTAGAGATCAATATTCAATGGACATAATATATAATGGAGTATTATAACATCGCTCGATGATACAAGTAGCTGACCCAACTACTAATCTAAGGTTTGTTGGATTGTTAACTAAATGAAAAGGTACATAAAATCCTCATTGAACACAACATGGAGCTCCAGTCATCAATCAGCCAAGTCTTCCTTACTAGAATAAAAACTATGAAGAATCAGTATTCTCTTGTCAGTTTAATTCTCATTCTGCAGATCATAAGGCTTACTCATCTGCACTTAGACACTATCATCACTAGCATGTTGCTTAGGACTCTCACAAGCTTGAGTTTTGGTAGCATATTCAACTGTGGTAATGCCATTAGCTTCATTCACTTTGGAGGCCTCCAATTCACTTTTGGAAGAAGAATCTTTTATAGCATCAGAAGGCACTCCAGATGGACTCTCAATGGCAGATGATGATGCCTTAAACGGTTCGATGCGGGATTTGCATTGCTTCTCAAACATCATCTGTAGATACCTTCCTTGTTCTTCTATTCGCAACTGTAGATTTCTTTGAATCTAATACAGAGAAAGGAGGGAAAACTGTATCAGACCATGAAAAAAAAACAAGACAATCATAAAATAAATGAAGTACTATACCATTAAATTCTACTGGCATGATAAACTACATGCCAAATAATATTTACAGAAACTAGTTCAATGCTCTATAGAAGAAACAAAAGTTCTAGTAAATGCAGCCAAAGATACCCATGCTCCCCCTCTTTCCCTTTGCTGCTGTTTTCTATGCAGGTCTTAGAGGATTTGTGATCCTCCGGTTTTGTACGATTTCATTCTTTAATGAGTTCTCCTTTAGGATCACATCACAGGTATCTACATTCTACAATAATATGAGTCTAACTAATGATTATTGAGAAAGACATTAAGTTAATGCATATTAAACTGATCATGTAATGAAAACTACAATTTTACCAATAACACATAATTGTACAACTCTGCACTTCATATAAATAGGAACTAAAATACATGAAATGAGATGAATGGTAAACACTAAAACAATATTAACTCCTTTCTTTATAGGCAAGTTATACTCCTGTGAATCCTTTCACCAAGCTCACAATCACAAACATATTTAAATACTAGTAAGTCCTACAAGAAGTTTGTTCCTATTAAATCCATTGAGCAAAAGATATTGATTATCTACTGTCATGGCAACAGAAATAGAGCTTGCAACAAGCCTTCAAAACATATTTCTAATCTATTAACAATTCAACGGACATATCAGAAGGAAATTCCCCAAAGAACAAAGTTCAGACCTCAAGCTGTTCATGCAACTGCTTCTGAACCTCCATCTGCATTCGCAGAGCTTCAGTGATCTCAATACCACTGTCAATAATGAAGTGGTAAAGTCAGCATAACAAATACTATTCATGTCTGCACATAAAATATGACTGAAAATTACCATTAGAACAAAAAATTATTAACCATCTTATAGCCTTAATCCTGGATCCCTGAGAACTATCAAAAAGTCCCTTCCTGATCCTTGAACTCTAATCCAATGACAACCTTGTTACTAACCGAATTGACGTCTAAAAATCCTTTTTTTATTTTATTCCTTATATCCCTTCATTAAGTTTCTCCCAATTTTTCTGTTTATCTGTTCTCTTCTGGTTAAGTTATAAGATATGAAAAACTACTGCCAGGAGTGCCAGCAAAAGAAACAAACTTTTACAGCCAAAAATCAATTCGAGTTACATGCCAGTCCTGAGTGCTAGTGTCCATCTCCAGAATACAATTATAAACTAGCATAATTTAACATGCAATTTTTGCCTCAACACAAAAGAATGACTATCAGTCTAACACCAATGATAGATGGAAAACTGGTGCCTACAATTCAAATGTCAAAAGCCACATTCTTTTGTATGTTGAGGTTGGTTTATACATTGAAGGTAAGAGCTTAGGAGCCACATATAAAATATATAACATCTATGGAGAACATTTGTATTAGACACGTCACATTAGAAAATAAAATGTTGAAATTGATGTATCAATAGTCTGAGAAATACAGCAAAACTACATAACAGAAATAGCATACAATAGCATTATTAGTTATCTTACGTTTTCAAATCTAGAGATGACACATCTCCAATGGCACTTAATTTTTTGTCTGCAGATCCTGCCAACAGTAAACAACAAATTGAACATTTCTAAACTGCACAGGAGCATTACTCCAGATTTTAAAGACGAGAGTAAACACTACTTCAGACATCAAATGCAGAACAGCAGGTCGATAACAGATTTCTAAGAGTTGGGTATAAATGTATAATCTTAAATCTCTATAATATACAAATCTTAAACTAAATTTCAAAAAATACATGATAATGTAGTTACTAGATACTTAAATAGTTACTGAAAATTGAATACCCCCGGATTCTCTTTGGTTTTCATACAAAAATAAAACTAAAGAAGTATATAGATGTACATGCCAGTGCATACCGAGATTCTTGTATGTCCATAAATATGGCACTTGTAGCCTAGAGTTTTCACAAAATTAAAAAATCCCTTGTCTTACTTTACTTGATACAGTACTTGCATATTTATAGCCATATGTGTGTGATATAGGCATAACTTCTAAATAAATTTAGCAGCTTCACAAGTCATTTATACAAAAATAGAAGAATCCATGGGTACTTAACCTTAAACAATTTCCTCATGCAACAGCATACAGACAAAAAATGATTCTTACACCGTGAACAAAAGGAGAAGCAGAAAACAGATGACAAAAATATTTATGCAGAGGGTTACGAACCTCTAATGCCAAGGTAAGACTTTACACACCTGCACCATTCAATACCTTCATATTTGGAAAGCAAATTTATGAAAGTTTCAAACTTTTCCATTAAGGACAAACTAGTTTCCACTTTCCAGTTAACATGAAATTTGATGAGAATTATCTGAATGATGAATGCTTTTAATCCTACAGAGAGCTATTCTACACAGACAATGAAATCCCCATTCTGACCAATATACAAAACTTTTTTTTATATATATAAGGTACATACAATACAAAGCATATATTATGTACCTTCATATGATTCCGGTTTATATCTAGCTGTCCTGCATTTCTGCATGGCATAGAACAATATTTTTCATCAAAATCATGCACGGAAACAAACTAGGAAGGTAAAGCAAATAACACACCTGTAAGTGGCTTTTAACATGATATATAGTTAGTCCTTCAACTTTGATGACTTTGAGCACACCCTTAGGGGTAGCTCCTATAGAAAGAAAAAAGGAAAAAATATTAGGAACAAGTTTAATAAACTAAGGCTTGACTTTGCAAAGAGATAAATAGAGATGACATACTTTCACTCCCACCAAGTTGGTTGACAGCCTCGACAAAGGCCTCATGAAGCTCAGGTGTCCAACGCATACGTGACTTGGCTGGTGCAGAATTTGCTGAGGACGACGGGGCAGCACCAACACGGTGTTCTCCAGATGAAGCAGGAAGTTTTTGATGGCCTTGGGATTGGTGCCGTGATGGAAATTGTGAAAGTGGTTTTGCAACCTGGCACCCCACCTAAAGAAATAATGAGACCAAACACATTCCTTGAATAAATTACTTAACAGTGTACGCTGCAAGCTAATATTGATTTAAGTAATGAAAAACCTAACCTTTGGTTCAAGATTTTGAATGTTGTCAGAAAGAAGACCATTCCAATTACAAGTGTCATCATCACTGATAAGCTGGTCAGCCCATGCCAGCCACTCGTTTCGCTTAGAATACTCTTCAGATGCCATAATACTGCAGGCACTGCTCTCTACTTGACTATTATCAATTGAAGTGTTATCAGGAAAATCAAGAAAGTCATCTGTATTCCAGGAAACACTGTTTCCTTTGAAATAATGGGTTGATGTAGAAGGTGGCGGTCCATTATTTGAAGAATAAGATAATGGCAACGAAGTAATGTTACTCACTGACTGTGAAATGAAATGACCTTTTCTAGAGTGTTTTTCATGAGGTGAAAGGGATGAATGATGAAGATCAGTTGAATATCCAGGTGATGACGAAAACATATGGCCAACTGCTCTGTTGGAACTTGAATGCATAATAGGTCTTGTTGTAAGCTCTTTTTCCACAAGAGCCATCTGCGAATCAGATAATTTGGGGTGTGTCTCTTGTAGAGGCATCGTAAGGACATGGAACGATGAAGGAAGTGCTTCAGACATCCCCATGTTATTGAGCTGCTTTGCACTTGATCTGTCAACAGAGATAGCAGTGTGTGCTTCCATTATTTTCCTAATGTGTCAATTGAAAAAATAAAAGCATCAAGTATCCCGTCAACTAATACAAGTTTAGACTTTACATTTTCCCTCAGAAGGTAATGCTCACCAGCAAAATACTACAGAGATTGCTTTTTGTTCTTGTTTCCCAAACCAGACAAGTTGTCATCAATCTTCACACTTGCAAAAGGAAGAAGAAATTTAGTCTTTAGCATCATAATTTAACCAATAGAAAGTAACTGATTTGTGAGTGGTGAAGGAAACACAATGAACCAATGAGTGGTTATGCATTAAGCAACACTTCCCGAAGTAGATTCACAAATACAATATCTTCAAACATCATCCACATGCGTATCTTGGAAAAACAATTTATTACTGTGTGTGTGGCTGTGTGGCCGGATGCATTTCAGCACCCATGCACCAGAAAATTTTGATACATGATACAATAAAAAAAAACAGACATATATGGAATGCTACAGTAATAAGCTTTACTAAATCTCACAAGTTCACAACATTCAATGAAAAAGAAGGGGGCTAAGTGAAATTCTTTGGAGTGTACTTGGTGATCCTTTATGTATGATAATAGACTAGCCTGATGTACATATCAGAAAGCAAGAGACCCAAAATAAAACTTGCTCTTGATAAAGAGAAGAGAAAGGTTTGGGAACTCTGAAATACACTTGTAAAATGGCTCTAAAGTCTTTTCTTTCCCTTCCTTCCCCTAAAAAATCCAGCTCATAGAGCCTAGAGAAAGTTTCATTACGATCGTCATGCAATATGAACCAAAGTTTGATAATTAAACATCCTATCTAAATGGGCACATAAATCATGGTCAGCAATCGATTTCACTATTGGTATTCCCTCATTACAAGTCCAGATCATAAACACAGCAAACAATAAGAATAGCAATCTTCAGCAACGATACAAAATAAGTCTAGAGTGTTGCACAAGGATTAGGAGAAAATGGTTGTTGTCTCCCACAGAGAAAGTAAATATGAAGCAGAATAATTAATTGGGTTACTTAAGAAGCAGAATAATACAAAGCATTCCTAAAACCACTCTCAACTCAAGTGCTCATTATATAAGGGACGTTTGGAACAGCTTATAAGTAGCTTATTTGGGCTTACTAGGACAACTTGTGAAAATAAGCTTATCAAAACGTTCTATGAAAATAACTTATGACCTTCCTATAACCTTTCTTTAGCTTAATTCAAAAGCTTATCAGAAAAACTTCTGAAAATAAACTCAAAAAAGTTGATCCAATAAGCACTCAATTAAACTATTTATCCAAATGCACCCATATTACTTAATTAGTTATCTACCACAATCCACCCAGGCGCTCATTCTATAGAGGACATTCCAAAGAGCTTATTTGCACTTACTAGAACAACTTACAAAAATAAGCTTATCAAAATAGTCTATGAAAATAGCATATAACTTTCCTTTAAACTTTTCTTAGCTTATTTCAATAGAAAAAATTACGAAAATAAGCTCAAAAAAGTTGATCCAATAATAAGCACTTAACTAAACTATTTATCAAAATGCACCCATTGTACTTAAGTAAATTACTTATTTACCCAACGTTAGACAAAAACAAAAGGAATGCAGCATCATCATGTATTGAACTTGCTCCATTTTTTTTGCAGGAAAAAAAGATAACAAAGTAATGCATAAGCAGATAATTCTCATTAACTAATAAGCAATAATAACACATCAAAAATAAAAAACCAAATAGAAAGCAATTGTTCATACTACAAAATTTTCAAACCTTCACATGAATCAGTATGAACGAAACAAAAAAGAATAGAGAAATGAACCTGGATAGAAGAATTGAATATAACAGAATGAAAGAGGGAGGGGTAATATGGGAAATAAAAAATAGAGATATATAAGATAGCTATAGTAATGAATGTGATATGATGAATTGAAAATAAGGAGAAATAAATGGAAAGAGAAGATGATGATGATGAATTACCAAAGTAGGTTAAGGGGAACTACAGGGGCATTCGAAAAATTGGAGGGTAATTTCGGTGTTTTAGAATTCGTCACCGGCGAAGGGGGAGGAGGTTGTTGGAAGTTGGCAACGAATCCCTGAACTCCATTTTCTACGTCCTAAATTAGCGCGTGCGAAACACCATCATAGAGGTCACGTGGTAGTGGAGGAATAAAATTGTAGGAAAATAAGTTATTTTCATAAATTTCTAACGATAAATTCATTAAAATAAACTATATTAAAATAAAATATGAATGAAATCATTTATTTTCATGGGATATTATCAAGAATGTGACTTAGTATACTAAGCTAATGTATTTATTTCGTATTCAATTTTTCTCCCATATACTTTTTGAACTTTAATTTAATACTAATGTATTTTTAAATTAAATGATCAACAATGTGTTGGTCTAATGATATAAGGTCGTGCTAAATTTCAGAATCATCAATAAGTCAAGATAAATGAATACATTTGATAATACAAAAAAAAAAAGTTAAATTAAATTATATGCTAATAAGGTTCAATATATAGTCCATTCTTTGTTGATAGTGTGATTGTGTAAAAAAAACAATAACAAAATTGGAATCAAATGATAAACTTACATTGATATGTACTGATGTGTATATGTGGTAGTGTTTAGTGCCTGGTGGAAGATGGAACTGTTTTTCCTTTTGCTTACTTCCCCTTGGGCGAAACAAAATAATAAATTTCCCCAACTCTAGTCATATTGTATATTATATTCTGTTTAAAATCATTACAAAATTCATATTGATATGTTGTGCTTCTTATATTCTCACATTTCTACCAAACATAACATAAATGACATCATACTTTTTGTTGCGAGTGGAACTTTGGAGTTTGGAGTATACACAATGGAAAGTGATGTTTTACTTTCAATATTGTAATTAAGATAATGGTTCTTGAGGAATCTAATATTAAGTTCATTGGTGTACATGTTACATCGTTGTAGGTAAATCACTAGATTCACTTTTTCCTCTGAATATGTCTTTATAATAAAGTAGTAATCTAGCATGAAGACATGAAAGTGGCCCAAGTTCTAAATCATAACAATGAAGCTAGCATGAAGACGGTATTTTGGCTAAAATCATTAAAACAACTTTGAGAAAATTTGAGTATAGAAAATGACCCACCATGCACATACCTACTAAGCATATGGCAAAAATAAACAAATTGGACCTACCAAATTGAATCGATTCCATAAGATGTTAAGATGTAAAGACAAAAACCAGTATTGCTCAATCCAATTTGTTGCATATCCTAATTAATACCAGGTCTGATATAAAATAAATAGCCTTATATTTGGCAATATGACTGTCTATGCTTGCAAGCACATGGTTGTTGCTACTTTATTTCAAATGAGGCAATTAACTAGGTTTCCTAGTTATAGAAGGATTCTAAAATGGTTGGTCATTAAATTAACTATGGTATACCAATAAAGCGATAGTCTAATAGTGTAAGACATTATTGGATCTTCAAGGTCGAGGGTTCGATACTTATGAGCGATACTTGTTAGGAAACGTAATCATGAACCTCGAAAATGATTAATTTCTTACCCACAAAGGTGATGAGATATACTTTGTAGTTTGTAGTACCCAAAAAAACTGACTATGGTATTGATGGGAGCACATCTGTTGTACTACAAAGTGTGTCACACTATGTGCCACTTGTGATTGGTTGACAAAATATATTTAAATTAAAATTTTAATAGTTAATTATTTTTCTGACCAATCACAAACAGTGACACATGGAGTAACCCACTGTTTTGGGATAGCATATGTCCATCCTGGTATTGATAGGATGGTATAACAGTTAAATGAGTGGTCCACTAATTAAATCCTATATCAGTCAAATTATATATAATAAAGAATTGAACAAATATTTTTTCTTATGTCATTTGTAAAACAAAATATGACTTTATGGTAAGACTATATTTTAGAAATAGAAATAAATATAATGGTCGTGTGTTTTATCCTCCATAATAACTTTTTTTTTTTAGTAAAGAACAAGTTATTTTCATAAAAAATATATACTTTTAAATGAAAACGTTTGATATTAACCAATAAGGTTTAAATGAAAACCAACTGTTAGTTAATTTTAAAAGGTATAATTCCATAAATGGTATAAATATGATATTGTAGGATCGATTTACTGATTTTTCCGTTCAATCATCATATATGGTAAAGCTTTAACATCTATGCTCTAAAGGATATTTTTTATACTATAAATTTGATTATACTATATGTTAGAATTACATGATTATTGAACATCGATAAATAATTTTATAGTTCGAAAATTAAAATGAACATAAATTTTGCCGGACTCAGTTACTGGACCCAGCCCGACGAGACTATACTCCATAAATAATCTAATTGTTTTTTAACAATATTATACCAAGTTGATACATCTCTCAAAATGAGACTTAAAACATTTATTATGGCTTGAAATCGTTTTGATACTTATTACTCAAATTCTTCACATATGTTTCTTTATTCTTGCCATTGTATTTTCGTCTTTTTGATATAGACTAATATCCTCTAAGATATTTGATTATCTAAATATCGCTTTTCAAGAATTAAAAGTCGACTTTTACTCTTGGACAATATTCTGATATTAAAATTTATTCAACAATTAGACTAACTTCATTTACACACAAACCGATATATATATATATATATATATATATAATGTGTCCCGCCCTTGTTGTAATTTGAAAAGTCCCTTTTCTATACTCAAATTAGTAGCCGCCTAAAACATAAGGTTAGTGAAACCTTTTTTAATTTAAGTATTGCTAATATTCTATTCTAAAATAAGCTTCATTTAAGTATATTAGGCCATTCAAAAAATTCTCATCTTTTACTTTAAGCCTCCAAGTTGTATTAGATAACTTACCAATATTATTTATTTAAACTAATTTAACCCCTTCAAATAAATAATAAATATAAAAATATGTTATGGACTTAGATTTCGCTTATGCCTAGATATAAATTGAGTCTCCTCTCTCAAATGCTTAACATATTGATCATATAATTAAGCAAATAGCTCATATATATGATCTCTCCTAGTGTGAAGAGCCCCTAGATGATTATCCTAGATTAACCCAAACTAGAAACTTATGCATAAATACTTCCATATGATTCCTTCTCATTTAAACGCTTCCTTAACTATTTAATCGATCATTATTCCAACTAGAAAACCAAATTGTGAACATTTTTCAGTGCATCATGAGATGAATTCATTATGCAGATTCCTGAGTGCATTGTCGATACATATACATAGTCACCATCGTTACAATAAATTAGTTAATATTTGAACAACTCCCATGGACTACACACTATAGATCTTAAAGTAACACCAAAAACTAACTACATGTACGTGCACCATATAATAATAAAACTAAAACATGCTATTTGGCACTTACCCAAAATCATGTTTTTTATAATAAGGTACTGTGGTCAAAAGGGTCTCGTTCATATATAAAAATATCCAGGAATCTTAGCCATGACCTTTCAAAGTGCAACATCCACTCAAATAGTGGCTAACATTTTCCACTGCCCTCTCAAAATCACCCCTGTCTTGTGATCATGAAATCATGTATACTTCTTCACATACTCCAAACATTCTTGAGGCGCTACTTTGAGCCCGCTAATGTTGTTTAGTTCAACATTGATCCATCAACTTTTGCAATATGTTTTCAAGATGCTCAAAGAAAAAGGAAATCAAGTCTTCTTGTTGAAAAAGAAATATGAGAAAGTGAAAAAGGAATGAAGAACAAAGATTAAGAGAATGAAAAATACTTAAATACTTTTATTAGAATTGAATTGATTTAATACAAATTTGATTCTTCTAAATTATACCTAGAAGAATCCTTAACAACTTAATTAACAAACCAACTAACTTAATTAACACATTTTGCACGTGTTAAATATGACAAAATACATAAACCAAATGATGACTTGGGCTACAAGTAACAGAAAGCCCATTGATCTTATGCCTTGAATTCTGACCACAGTGTTTGATTGATGCTTGGCCTGGACCTTGGCTAGGTGTGTGACCTAATGTGTGGGCCTCATGTGTGACCTTGGCTTGAGGTGTGCATTGAATGGCATGATTCATGTGTGCGCCTTTAGTGACCTTGGCCAGGTGCATTTGATGTTGTTTCATGATTTAGGCCTGATGTAACTGATGCATGGCCTTGTCCTGGTGTATGCAATTTGTTTTGCTAAAGAATAAGTCACGAGCCAAACTTAGTGCATCAACATTGTTGCTGACTCTAATCATGGACAATATGCACATATTGATTTAAGGTCTGGCTGCTATTTGCATAAGTACACTGGCTGATGTTGGGACAAGCACACCATCTTTGAGGCTGGACACAACACCATTGGTTCTGGCTGGTATAGCATCATCACTAATTCTGGTTATGTCTTGCTTAAGCATATTATTTCTAGGCAAGTTACTCACATTATTATTAATAACATGATCATGATTAGCATTATAATTTATCTTTTAATTTTGATACCCCCACAAGTTGGGCACATATGTTTATGAGATCCAACTTGATGTGTATGTCTTTCTATATAGTTGGTCCCAAAGCTTTGGTTAATGCATCAACAAGTTGTAAATGTGTAGGAACAAGGAGGAGTTTAATCAAACCTTGGCTACAATTCTCTCTTATGGTGTGACAATCTATTTCAATTTGCTTTGTCCTTTCATGAAAAACAGGTTTAGAAGCATGATAGGTGGCAAATTGATTATCACAGTAAAATATGGTAGACATAGAGTAATTAAATTGTAAATCTTCTAATACATAGTTGATCCAAGTGATCTCACAAGTAGTTAAGGCTAGTGCCTTGTACTCAGCTTCACAAGAGCTTCTAGAAATAGTCCTTTTTCTTTGATTTCCAAGAAATCAATGAATCACATAGATAAATGCAATATCTACTTACTGATCTTCTAGTGTCTGAGCAGAATGTCCAATCACTATAGGTCTTTAGCTGCACAACAAAGTTAGTAGAGAAAAATAATCCAAGAGCAAGTGACCCTTTTAGATATCTAAGAATTTTCATGGCAACAATGTAATGTAGAGTGGCAGGACAAGCCATAAATTGAGCTAATTGGTTGACACAAAAGGTGATGTTAGGCCTAGTGTTGGTTAAGTGTATTAATCTTTCAATCAATCTCCTATAAGTAGGGGGATCATCAAAATGATTATTGTTATCTTGGCAAACATGTACATCAGGGGCCATAGGGGTAGTGGATGTCTTACATCATAAAGAATCTCTAAGGCATACCTTCTTTGGTTCATGGAAATCACAGCTTTTCGCCTAGCAATTTCAAAACTAAGGAAGTACTTTAAGTCACCTAGGTCCTTAGATTTAAAGGTTTTATCTAGGATTTGTTTGAGGTTATTAATCTCATCAATGTAGTTACCAGTAAGGATGATATCATCCATATAAACTAAGACAATAGTCATTAGGATTTTGAAGGACCACTTAATGAATAGTGAATGGTCACCCTTGGACTTATGGTACCCATGCTTGACAAGAAAGTTGGCAAGCTGAGCAAACCACTGCCTACTAGCTTGTTTAAGGCCATATATAGATTTTTGAAGTTTACAGACTTTATTAGTTTGAGCATTCGGGAGACTAGGAGGTATGGTCATATAGACTTGCTCATGTAGTTCTCCATGCAGGAAAGCATTGTTAACATCTAATTGTTTAATGTGTCAATTATGTATGGAAGCCAAAGCTAAGACAAGCCTAACAGTGGAGATCTTTACAACAGGTGAAAAGGTTTCAAGATAATCTACCCCTCAATTTGAGTGTATCCCTTAGCAACTAATCTAGTTTTATGTCTCTCAATGCTTCCATCAGCCTTATATTTGATTTTAAACATCCATTTGCATCCTATAGTAGACTTATCCTTAGGTAGATTTGTTATAATCCAGGTGTTAATTTGTTGCAAGGTAGACAATTCTTTTTTGATAGCATCCTGCCATTGAGGGAATTTAATGGCTTGATAGTAGGTCTTTGGCTCAATGTTAGTGGTTAAAGAGAGGATTCTAGACTTATGATTATGAGAAAGTCTATCATAGTTTACACAGGAGGATAAAGGATATCTAGTAAAAGATGTAGGAATACTAGTTTTGTTCAATAAGGCACAATGATAACCTTGGAGATAGATAAGTGTTTTAGTAACCCAACTACTTCTTCTAAGGTTTTGATCTTTAAAATTTCTAGGGAATTGGTCATTAGTTTCTTCATTATCTCTTTCTATGTTGATTCTATTTTCAGGATGGGAAGATATAATGTTATCAAATATGAGAGGGTTGGTCAAAGAATTCTCATACAAGTCCTTATCCATTTCTGGATTCGTGGATTCTTGAGGGGTATAAGGGAATATCTTTTCATAAAATATCACATAGGAGACTTCTATGGCATTAGTAGTCAGGTTAAGGACAACATATCCTTTTACTCCTTCCTTGTAACCCAGAAAACGAGATTTATTTGATCTAGAATCAAATTTATCTCTAGAGTGACTATGTGTG
Organism: Lupinus angustifolius; assembly: GCF_001865875.1. Lineage (NCBI taxonomy): Eukaryota > Viridiplantae > Streptophyta > Magnoliopsida > Fabales > Fabaceae > Lupinus > Lupinus angustifolius. The sequence continues at coordinate 30,128 of NW_017717588.1, forward strand.
CTAACATAGCAAAGGCATCCAAAGACTATTAATGAGTGCATGTTAGACTAAGTTTCAAATAGGACTTCATGAGGAGTCTTATTCTCAATAACATAAGTGGGTAGAATATTGATTATATGAGCATAGTGTTTTAAGGCAAAGGACTAGTAAATCTTGGGCAACCTACTTTGTATTAATAGAGTTCTAGCTACATTCAAAAGATGCTGATGTTTTCTCTCAACTATTCTATTATGTTGAGGAGTATTAGTGCATGTAGTTTGGTGCAGGATTCCCTTACTAGTATAGAAAGGTTTCATATTGAATTCAGGGTCATTGTCACTCCTTACAATTTTCACTTTAAGGTTGAGTTGATTTTCTATCATTAAAACAAACTCTTGTAGACTCTTAGAGGTCTTTGGCTTACACCTCATTAGATAAACTTAAGTATATCTACTAGACACGAAATACATATCCTTGAATAGAAGGGACATAAAAAGGGCCCTATATGTCAACATGTATCAATTCTAGTATATGTAAAGAATGAGTATTACTTAAGGGAAAAGGTAATTTCCTTTGTTTGGCTTGATGGCAAACATAACATATGTAAGCTTTATTGAATTTAACATAATAAAAAATGCTCCTTACTTTATTCATACAATTGTGTGATGCATGTCCTAGTCTAAAATGTCATACATTTGAATCACACATAGAAGTAGAGAAATTTATATGATGTGAGTGTTTAGGAACTTTCAAGACATATAGGCCATTAGTAGACTTAGCTGAACCACTCATCTTCCAAGACTTCTTCTCCTGGATTATACAATAGTTAGCATCAAAAGATAGCATACACTTACTAAAAGTACAAGAGTCAAGACTTGCATATTTGAAGTTGACCTTGGTTTTGATGAAGACAATGACAATGCAAAGAAAGTTTGAAGATCTTGCAACAAACAACAAGTCGAAGACTCAAGGGTGATATCTATAGACTTAGGGCTTTGTAATTTTACTTTGCTAGATGTCTTAAGATGATTGCCTTAGATCGAGTCGAGGTTGGATAAACCTAGGTGGGAGTCTCACAAGAACTAAAATTGAACAAGACTAAAATTGAGACATGACATCTAGAAGTTATATGATAAGTAAACTTATGCATATACATACATGGTTTTGTGCATTAAAGGTATAACATATTTGAAAAACATGTATTGCATGATCACATGTCATATAGGCAGTTTACCATTCATCAAGAAACAAATGTTTATACAACATAATCGATTATGTAAAATGTTAATCGATTATCAGAATTATAGTAGCTTACCAATCTGAAATCTATGATATGTTAATCGATTAAGTCATTGGTCAATCGATTAAGACATAACATAAAATTAGTTTTTAATAGCTCGTTAATCGATTAAGACACAATATAATCGGTTAATAACAATATCTGTGTGGTTTCTATAAATGCTGTAATTCTAGCTCATGTGGCATAACTTGCATAACTAGAAAATAAGTTTGAGCATACATTTTCATGCATTGCATTAGAGTGAGCAAGTGCACTAAGAGAGCTTAGAGAGTGAGAGCATTCTGAATAAGGCTTAGAAATTCAAATCATTGCATTTATCTATAAGTTTCAATGTATTGCCTATTATAATCTGTTTGGCTATTATTCTGTAACTTATGTAATCAACTGACTGTGTAAAGATTAGTAATCGGTAACTTGTTGTGCAAGAAACCATAAGATCAAGAAGTGCAAGATTCGCTATAATCGATTATCCATAAGCATAATCGATTAAGTCCAAGTACTGGTTAATCGATTAAAACCAAGCTTAATCAATTAAGTGCATCAGTTTTCAGATCTATGCAATATATCGGAAAAGCAAAAGAAGTAACCGATACACCTATTCAACCCCTTCCTAGGTGTGTTCTAACCTGCTGGTACCCAACAAGTGGTATCAGAGCTAGTATGAAAGTGCTATCTTGACCGTGTATTCGTTTGATAATATGGGATAATACTCTGGTTCCAATAACCCTTTTAGCGGAGATGGCATATCCATAAACTACCCTTCAATATTTAGTAGCAAGGAGTACACCTACTGGAAAGTGCGCATGAATATCTTTATCAAGGGGATTGACACTGATATTTGAAAATCCATGGTCAATGGTCCATTCGTTCCACTCCACTTGGTGGACGATGAACCTAAAGAAAAAACGAAAAGTTTATGGACCGATGATGAACGTAGAAAGGTTCAACATAACTGTCAAGCTAAAAACATTATAACATCGGTCCTATCATATGATGAGTTCTTTAGGGATTCATAATGCCAAAATCCGAAAGAAATGTGGGACACTTTACAAGTGACCCATGAAGAAACTAGTGAGGTTAAGTGCGCCAGACTAAATGCGCTAACACACGAGTATGAGTTATTTCACATGTTACCAAGTGAATCTTTTAGTGAAATGTATAAGCAATTTACTCATATAGTTAACCATTTAGTTGCCCTTGATAAATATTTTGCTAGAGGTGAACTAACAAATAAGGTTTTGCATTGTCTTGACAGGAAATGGAAACCGAAGGTAACTACAATAATGGAGTCGAAAGATTTGGATTTCATGCCTCTAGCAACATTGTTTGGCAAACTCCAAGAGCACGAGATGGATTTAAGGCGCTTGATGATGCACGATAATTCAGATAGGAAGAAGAAAGACATCTCTCTCAAGGCTATCACTTCACTAGATCAAAAAGCTAAAGAGGATGACGATTCTGACTCTGATCTAGACGATGAAATCTTGAATCTCCTGGTACAAAAATTCAGAAAGTTCTTGAAGAAAAGAGTAGGATTCAAAAGGTTCCAAAAGAAGGAAGCACGAGAATCAACCAAGAGGCATAAACCCAAAGGAGCGTTTCACTTGCCACGAGTGTGGGAAAGCTAGACATATAAGGTTCCAATGTCCAACCTACCTCAAGAAGGTTGAATATGAGAAGATCAATCCTCGAGACTTCAAATCAATGAAGGCTTATATAGTATGGGATATGCCCAATGAGGAATCAACATCAAGCACATCCGACGAGGAGGAGTCTGCGCAACTATGCTTAATGGTAAAAACACAAGAAGCTTGCAACTCGAGTGGTCGGGATGATACAAATGAGGTATATTCTGAAACTTCATCTTCTTCATATGATTCCCCTCCATATGATGAATTTTATAATGCTTATGTTGAATTACATGAGGAATTGAAAAAGCTTACTAGTAGGGGTGACAAAATTATCCATAATCCAAAATCCATCCAAATCCATCCGTTAGAATTAATGGATATAATCCAATGGATAGTATTCATAATGGATGGATTCAAATCCATCCATTATATCCAATGGATATCCATTGGTATATCCATTTGGATGGATACCCAACCCATCCAAAAAAATAAAAATAAAAACATTTTTTTCCAATTAATTCAATATTAATATAAAAAATCTCTCTCACCTTTCTAAGCACAATTCCACACATTTTAGAAAAGTTGAAAATTGCAATTGTGATTTTAAAAAGTGCTTATCAAAAAAGTATAAACGATTTCGGCCTTAGTGTTTTACCCAACATCTTAATGCAAAGTATAAATATATCATTTTTGTTATTGACTAATGTGATAATATAATAACAAAATGAAATATTTCAGGATGATGGACTGTTGCATATAACTTATGGAAGTCCCAATTATTAGGAGTGTAAGCGATTCCGATTTAAACTTGAAACCGATGAAACCGAACCAAACCATAAAATGCGGTTCGGTTCAGCTCCGTGGTTCGGTTCATTTTTTATTTGTTTTTTTTATTTAGAACCATTTAAGTTTGGTTCGGTTCACGGTTTTATAAATTTTGGAACCGTTAGAACCGAACCGCATATTAAAAATTAATTTTATTTTATATTTGAATGGTTAAACTTTAAAGTTAGGAGATAAAATATGATTAAGAATTTAGAATTATTAATACATATAGGCTATAAATAAGACGCAAATAGAAAAAATTAATTATTAAACAAACCTAAATATCTATTATCTCTATTATCCATTGAGAAGATAGAAATAAAACTAAAAAACTAATATACATTTTGTCAATGTTTAGAGATTAAATTAATTAAATAAAGAAATTAATGAACTAAAAGAAAATATAGGAAGAACTTGAGGACATTACAAATGATGTGGAGTATTGGGTGTTACTGTTGGACTAAAATGTTGGTACCAAGTTTGTCATTCTTAAATTTTGTTGGACATTGTCGAAGATTTTGTGGACTAAAATTTCAAGTTTGTAGTGTGTTGAGATGTTAAATTATTATTGTTTTACAAGAAAGAGTATTAAATACTTTAATATTGATGTATTTAGTATTCATTTAATTGACTCTATACCATGCAAATTTTGTTCATCTATTCTTAAAGGATTTTCTTTAAATAAGTTAAAAAATCGAACTGTTAATGAATGGTTCAGCTTGGTGTCTAAATAAAATTTACGGTTAATCGAGTAGAACCGAACCGTATCTTTGTGTTAGGTTCGGTCACTAAATTGCGTAAAAAACCGAACCGAACTTTTACACCCCTGCCAATTATGTTGCACCAGAGATTCTTGCCAATAAGAGTGCTTATAAAAAAACTTCACAAATCCACCTTTTTTAAAGTGCTTATCAAAAAAGCAAATTTTAAAAGTGTTTGTTAAGAATATTATTTTTTAAAATTTAAAAAAAAAATCACTTTTTAAGAATATTTTTTTAAAAAAACACTTTATAATTTGTTTTAAAATTGGTATTTAAAAATGATTTATTAAATAAGAATTTTTATTTTTTTCTTCAAATTCTTTTATTAAATTTTTTTGGTTCAAATTTAAAAAAAGTGGGTTGGATATCCATCCATCCAATCCATTAAAATGGATACATGGATAGAATGGATGGATTGGAATCCATTGGATATGGATGGATTGGATAATTTAAAAATGTGATGTAATAGATTTATATGGATTGGTGGATAGTTTTCTATCCATCCATTAGGATTCAAATCCAAATCCATCCAAACCCATCCAATTGCCACCCCTACTTACTAGGATTAACATAGATAGAAAACAGGTAATCATATTGCATGAACAACAAATTATTAAGATGCAAAAAGAGTTAGATGAACTAAAATTAAAAATGAAACTCTTGATTTAATCTACTCTTGCAACTCATGTAACTGCTCTAAAAATATCTTCTGTCAAAATGTTGTATGTGATACTTGCGATACTTTGCAAACTGAGATTCCAATTTAAAAGAAAAACTCGCAAAGCTCACATATAGTAGATTTAACCTAGACACATTACTTGCTGAATCAAAAAATGTTGGTAACCATGCATGAATAGGATATAAACCCCCAACTAATAAGAAAAGGCTATATAGAAGACTTATAGTCCATACTCATAAAAAGTCACATATTCGCATGCCTACATGTTTCTATTGTGGCACTCATGGCCATACCTCCATTGCATGTTATATTAGGAAATATGATGTGCCTAATGGTACTTATGTTTGGGTGAAAAGGGACAAAATACCTTGATTACAAACAAAAATGGACCCAATATCGCTTGGGTACCTAAACAAGACAAGTAATTTGTTTTGCAGATACCTTCGCACACAAGACAACACTATTATTTGGATGATGGTTCTTCGAGGCATAGGAATGGTGACAGATCTAAATTCCTTGATCTTTCACTTAAAGACAAAGGGTACATCACCTATGGCGACAACAACCGAGGAAAAATACTTGGCATTGGGACAATTGGCATTACCTCTCAAGTAGTGATCGAGAATGTGCTCTATGTGGAAGACTTAGAGCACAACCTATTAAGTATCAGCCAATTATGTGATAAAGGTAATCGAGTATCCTTTGATTTTGATTATTGCACTATTCGTGGTAGTATATCTAATAATGTTAAGTTTGTTGGTCATCATATAAACACTATCTATATGGTTAATTTGGAGGATGTCACTACCTTGTTTTAAAAATGTTTTAGATCTAAAGATAGTGACATCTGGCTTTGACATAGTCATGTTGCGCATATTCATATTAAACACCTAGATAAGTTGTCATCTCACTATTTAGTTGATGGATTACCTAAACTCAATTTTAAATCTAAAGAGACTTGCGACACTTACCAAAGGTGTAAGCAATTCAAGAACTCATTTGCTACGAAAATGTGATATCCACGACAAGGCCCTTGGAGCTCTTCCATATGGACCTGTTAAGACCATCACAAATTATGAGTTTTGGAGGTAGTTACTATGCTTTGGAAAATCGTGGATGATTTCTCTAGATTTACATGCACCTTATTTCTTTATGCAAAAAGAGACGCTTTCAAATCCTTCAAATGCCTTGCCAAGAAAATCCAAAACCAACTTGACCTTAAAATTGTCTATATACTTAGTGACCGTGGTGGTGAATTTGAAAACCACATGTTTGACAAGTTTTGCAATAAACGCGGTATCTTGCATCAATACTCCGCTCCTCTTACTCCACAACAAAAATGGAGTTGTTGAGAGGAAAAATTGCGTATTAGAGGAGTTGACCAGGACCATGCTTAATGAAAGCAAAATGCCTAAATATTTTTTGGTCGATGTATTGCATACAACCTGCTATGTTATAAATCGAGTACTCCTAAGATCTAAACTTTTAAAAACTCCTTAAGAACTATTGAAAGGCCGAAACCTAGAATGGAAAACTCCTTAAGAACTATTTTAAACAATGGAAAACGTGTTTTTGGAAAGTTTAATTCAAAAGCAGATGAAGGTATATTTTTAGAATATTTGATGCATAGTAAGGCATTTAGAGTTTTTAACGAATACATCATGCTAGTAGAAGAGTCGATCCATGTTCATTTCGACGAATCTACTCCAAAAGAGAAGATAAAGGTTTTGTCTAATGATGTTGCAAGTGCTTTGGAAGAAGCATACACTAGGGACTTGGAAAAAGACAAAGAGGCTTAGAATGATCAAGAAGTTAGCGAGGATCATCAGGACTTGTCGATGGTGTGGAAAACAAAGAAAGACCATTCACTTGATAAAGTGATAGGTGATATTTCTACGGAGGTGGTAACCCGTAATTCTTTGTGTAACTTTTGTAATTTTGTAGCTTTCGTATCGCAAATAGATCCTAAGACCATATATGAGTCCATAAAGGATGAGGACTCGGTCAGGTATAGCTATGCAATAAGAGCTAAACTAGTTTGAACGAAATAATATGTGCGACTTGGTCCCCAAACCAAAAGATCATCCAATAATTGGCACCAAATGGATCTCTAGAAATAACCTCGATGAATCTAGCTTAATAATACGAAACAAAACATGGCTAGTGTCCAAGGGATACATCCATGAGGAAGGTATCAATTATGTTAAGATTTACGCTTCTGTTACGAGGTTAGAGGCCATTAGGATCCTATTGGCATTTGCATCGATCATGAACTTTAAATTGTTCCAAATGGATGTCAAGAGCGTCTTCTTGAATGGTCTAAAACAAGCTCCTCGTATATAAATTGTTCTTGAATGATCTAAATTGTTCCATTAGGATCAATCGTCTAGTTTTGAAAACTATAAATTCCCAAACCATGTATATAAACTTAAAAACGCACTTTATGGTCTAAAACAAGCTCCTCGAGCTTGTTATGATAGACTAGGTACCTTTCTATTAGAAAGAGGGGTTCATAAGGGGAAAGGTTGACACAATACTCTTTATCCAAAAATAAGATAATCATGTTTTATTAGTGCAAATATATGATGATGATATTATCTTTGGAGCTACTAACGACCTCCTTTGCAAGGAAATTTCTGATTTGATGCAAGGAGAATTTGAAATGTCAATGATGGGGGAGCTCAGGTTCTTCCTTGGATTAGAAATTAAGCAAATGAAAAGCGTAATATTTGTCCATTATTCGAAATATGGCAAAGAGCTACTTCGCAAGTTTGAGATGGAAAAGTGCAAAGAAGCGTCTACACCGATGGCTGATGAGCACAATATTCTTAACCTTAATTTAGCATGATTGATGATTCTTGGTGCCTAATTGACTTTGTTTCACATGGTTTAGTGTTTTAGACTTTATTGGACTAATATTCCTAAAATGAGTTAATTTGGGATTATTTGGCCTGATTAAATCTATTATCATTTTCAGATCACATTTGGCACCAATGGCATTTTTGGCATTATGGAAGTCGAGGATATGTGTTGAAGTGAAGATTGTATTTTTATTTTAGGAGTTGTTTTTATTGTAATTTAGCTTTAGGTCCATTGTTTAGGCCCAATTCGGTTTATGTGTGTTGGAGGGGTTAAATTCGGATTCCCCACTCCAAACACACACACTTTTACTTTGCCTCATTTTGAAAAAAACACATTTCCGTTTTCCCTCTTTTTGCTCTGCTAGGGTTTCACTCATACTTAATTTTCTCATTTTCGATTTTTCTTCCATTGTCATGGAAGACTAAATTTCTGGACT